>NW_028283563.1:2491071-2792500 GCF_059441095.1 Idiotropiscis lumnitzeri | reverse complement strand
AGTCTTTTCTGACTAATTTTCAGTCGGATTCGTCAAAAGGGCACCATGCAGTACGTGAAAATTAAAATAAAAACACATTTTTGATTCCACTTGGCGGCGCTGTGTGTATAACAAAATAATAACATTAAGATGTCTTCAGGTCGGGACGTTTTATTTACAGGTGAAGGTTTGGATTTTTAGGAGCATGTGCAGGGGCGTTATTAAGCATTCATTTATTTGTATTAGGTTCATTTTGTCTTCTTATTATTGATATTTGACTGATTCATTAAAAGCAGACAATTATGTTTTAGGTTAATTTTTTACCTGACATGTTTCGGCGAGTCTTTCGCCTTCTTCAGAGTGTCGCATGATGGTGTCTTGAGACCCGTCTTTATCAGCTGATGTTCCATGTGGGTGTGACTTACCTGTCAAAAAAATGAAAAATCAGAGCAGTAAAAGAACAAGCACTGTCAGGACTCGCCGGTCGGCGAGGATGAGGTGGACCCAAAAGGCGAGGAGGCAGAGAGGTCAGAAACATGAAGGGAATTTATTAACTGAAACAACCAGGGCAAACAATGTGGCAGGGTGAAAAATAACAAAAGACAAACTTAACGTGACCAGACTGGGAGGCAGGGCGAGGAACAACACTGAAAGACGGGAACGAAGAGGGGAACCAGAGCATGAACATGAACAAGGAGCAGAACGTGAACAAAGGTGGTCGTGGCTGTCCGTGATTTTCGGCAATGACCCGACACTGGGTTGAGAGCATGGAAGGCTTAAGTAGTCCGGTAATCAGGGGAGCAGATGGGGAGCAGGTGTGTGATCGTTGATGAGGAGCAGGTGCGTGGCTGGTGAGGGCGAAGTGCTGAGGGGAAACGCCCCTGCTCAGCTGATCAAAACAGACAGGAAAAGGCACATGGCAGGAAGGAGGGGAGAAAATAACAACAAAAACAATAACAAAAACCGCATGCATATGAAAACAATAACAAAAGGCTGTCATGCCCGACGCGGATCATGACAGTACCCCCCCCTCAAGGGACGGATTCCAGACGTCCCAAAAAAAAGGAAAAGAAAAGAAAAGGAAAACCATGTCTAAGAACGAGGGTGGGCGGAAGGGGTCGGGAGGTGGGTCAACGACCCGTGATCGAGACCGGTCTGGCGGATTCCCGGGAGGCCAGACCAGCGAGTCTTTTCGTGACCCTTCAGGGGGCCGTGAGGGTGGCCAGGCCAGTGCGTCCCATTGGGGCCATTCAGGCGGACGTCCGGAACGACCCGAACGCCACATGAAGTCCGCTGATGGAGCTGGGGCGAGGAGCGGCGGCAGGCCATGGAACGTCGCCGAGTCAGGAACGTGGCGCGGCGGCTGGTCGTTGAACCCTGCCGAGACAGGAACGTGGAGCGGCGGCAGATTGTCGAGCCCCGCCGAGACAGGAACGTGGAGCGGCGGCTGGTCGTCGAGCCCCGCCGAGACAGGAACGTGGAGCGGCGGCTGGTCGTCGAGCCCCGCCGAGACAGGAACGCGGAGCGGCGGCTGGTCGTCGAGCCCCGCCGAGACAGGAACGCGGAGCGGCGGCTGGTCGTCGAGCCCCGCCGAGACAGGAACGCGGAGCGGCGGCTGGTCGTCGAGCCCCGCCGAGTCAGGAACGCGGAGCGGCGGCTGGTCGTCGAGCCCCGCCGAGGCGGGAGCGTGGAGCGGCGGCTGGTCGTCGAGCCCCGCCGAGGCGGGAGCGTGGAGCGGCGGCTGGTCGTCGAGCGTCGCCGAGACCGGAACGTGGAGCGACGGCTGGTCGTCGAACCCCGCCGCGTCAGGAACGTGGAGCGGCGGCTGGTCGTCGAGCCCCGCCGAGACAGGAACGTGGAGCGGCGGCTGGTCGTCGAGCCCCGCCGAGACAGGAACGCGGAGCGGCGGCTGGTCGTCGAGCCCCGCCGAGACAGGAACGCGGAGCGGCGGCTGGTCGTCGAGCCCCGCCGAGACAGGAACGCGGAGCGGCGGCTGGTCGTCGAGCCCCGCCGAGTCAGGAACGCGGAGCGGCGGCTGGTCGTCGAGCCCCGCCGAGGCGGGAGCGTGGAGCGGCGGCTGGTCGTCGAGCCCCGCCGAGGCGGGAGCGTGGAGCGGCGGCTGGTCGTCGAGCGTCGCCGAGACCGGAACGTGGAGCGACGGCTGGTCGTCGAACCCCGCCGCGTCAGGAACGTGGAGCGGCGGCTGGTCGTCGAACACCGCCGAGACCGGAACGTGGGGCGGCGGCCCATCGTTGAACCCCGCCGACACAGGAACGCGGAGCGACGGCTGGTCGTCGATCCCTGCCGAGACAAGAACATGGAGCGGCGGTGGGTCGTCGTCCACCGCCGAGGCAGGAACCAAGAGCGGCCGCGGGCCGTCGAGCGCCGCCGGGGCCAAGGCGAGCAGTGGCGACGGGTCGTCGGATGCTGCCGCGGCCAGAGCGGGGCGCGGTGGTGGGTCCTCGTGCGTCGCCGAGACTGAGGCGTGACGCGGCGGCGGACCGTCGTCCATCGCGGGCACCGGAACCGGGAGCGGCGGCTGGTCGTCGACCCCTGCCGAGACAAGAATGTGGAGCGGCGGTGGGTCGCCGTCCACCGCCGAGGCAGAAACCAGGAGCGGCCGTGGGTCGTCGAGCGTTGTGCCGGAGCCAAGGCGAGCAGTGGCGACGGGTCGTCGGATGCTGCCGAGGCCAGAGCGGGGTGCGATGGTGGGTCGTCGTGCGTCGCCGAGGCTGAGGCGTGACTCGGCGGCGGACCGTCGTCCATCGCAGGCACCGGGACCGGGAGCGGCGGCGCTTCATCAGGCGCCGCTGGGACCGATACGGCAGGCGACTGCTCGTCGTCCACCACGGGTGCAGGGACCGGGAGTGACGGCTGCGGGCCGTGTTCTGCCAAAACGTGAGCTTGGAGCGGAGGCAAGGCGTGCCCCACCGGAACATGGGCTTGGGACGGACGCACAACGTGCTCCGCCGGAACGTGAGCTTGGGACGGACGCGCAGCGTGCTCCTCCTGAACGTGAACCTGGGTCGGAAGCAGGGTGTGCTTCCCCTGAACGTGGACTTGGGACGGACGCACAACGTGCTCCGCCTGAACGTGAGCTTGGGACGGACGCACAGCGTGCTCCGCCTGAACGTGAGCTTGGGACGGACGCACAGCGTGCTCCGCCTGAACGTGAACTAGGGACGGACGCCGGACGGGCTCCGCGTGAACGTGAACTTGGGTCGGGGGCGGGATGTGCTCCGCCTGAACGTGAACTTGGTTCGGGCGCACAGCGTGCTCCGCTGGATCGGGAGCTGGGATCGCCATTGGGGCCCCGGGACGGGGCTCGGCCGCTGACGGGGAGCCGGGACACGGCTCAGCAGCTGGCGGGGAGCCGGGACTGGGCTCAGCAGCTGGCGGGGAGCCGGGACTGGGCTCAGCAGCTGGCGGGGAGCCGGGACTGGGCTCAGCAGCTGGCGGGGAGCCGGGACTGGGCTCAGCAGCTGGCGGGGAGCCGGGACTGGGCTCAGCAGCTGGCGGGGAGCCGGGACTGGGCTCAGCAGCTGGCGGGGAGCCGGGACAGGGCTCAGCAGCTGGCGGGGAGCCGGGACAGGGCTCAGCAGCTGGCGGGGAGCCGGGACAGGGCTCAGCAGCTGGCGGGGAGCCGGGACTGGGCTCAGCAGCTGGCGGGGAGCCGGGACAGGGCTCAGCAGCTGGCGGGGAGCCGGAACGGGGCTCGGCCGCCTTCGAGGAGTCGGCACGGGACTCTGGAGGCTGCGGCTCGCATGGAGGCGGCGGGGTCCGTGCAGCGGGAGCTGCATTGGTCACTGCTGCAGGCGTGGAGGCGACAGCGGGCCGGGCGCAGCAGTCGATCCGGGCACAGCCGAACCGGGGGCCCTGATCCCTGTCAGCCTGCCGCCATAGGGAATCAGGAAAACGGGAGACCTGAGGGACCGTGACTGCGGGGGCTGGTGAACGCGAGCTAGGAGACGCCAGGGGAGCGTGATCCGGTGCTGAAACTGATGGTGAACGATGTGCGCGACGTGACCGTGACTTCCGGGATTTGGGACGTGAAGCGCGCGGGGGGGAGTGGGAGGTGGTCGCGAAAAACTCAAATGGCTCGGGGGGAGGAAGGTGACGGCTCAAAAATAACTCCGCGTTGCGCTGAGCGACTAAGAGAGTGGCAATATATTCAAAATCATAGTCGTGATCTGGATCGGAAAAAATGTGAGGGGCAAGGTGCTCAAAATCAAACTCGTGACCGGACTTACTCGAACCGTGAGGGGGTGAAAGGGCTTGGTGCTCAAAATCGTCCTCGTAATCCGAATCTATGATCAGGTGAGGGGGTATGACAGGCTGGTAATCGGTGCTGTAATCGGGGGCAAAAGGGGAGAAACAGACGTCGAGCGGAAAATGGAACCTACTTGAAGGACACGGGGTTGGTCGGCAGGCTGAGGGGGGTTGTCCGTCCGGCGGCGTCATGGACAACAACATGAACATTACAAATCAGCAATCACTGACCACTGCAAAAGGGAAAACCACATCATGGACCGGGAGAAGGGCAGGGTCATCCGCACCGAAGAGAACAAACAACAGCGCTGGATCAGAGAGGCCATTGAGATCTGCAAGCGAGGCATAAAAACCATGAACAGAGACAAGGGAGCCTTCATCCTCTCTACCACCTAGAGCAGCATCTTGGCGGAGTGAACGGACAGCGGGGGGCGTGACTTGCCTTCATTCTTGTGACAGGTAAGTCACGCCCTCATGGAACATCAGCTGATAAAGACGGGTCACAAGACACCATCATGTGACACTCTGAAGAAGGCGAAAGACTTTCGTATTGTGACATCCTCAAGGCCTAAACACTCATCCGAGCAAATATAAGGTAGATTTTGTGAACCTGCCCGGAGAAAAACATCAACGAAAATAATTTGTATTTGTTTTAACCAGTTGGTGGCGCTACCACTGCGATCAAAAATAAGTTGGCAGCCGTCTTCAGGGCCTGAATATCCATGACGCCGCCGTGAGCCTCTCGCTGGGTCCTTCTTTGGTCGGGTCATTCTGTCAGGACTCGCCGGTCGGCGAGGAGGAGGTGGACCCAAAAGGCGAGGAGGCAGAGAGGTCAGTAACGTGAAGGGAATTTATTAACTGAAACAACCAGGGCAAACAATGTGGCAGCCGTCGCAGCTCGGGCCCTAATAACAATTTCCACAAAAACAATGGGGACCTCGTAGCGGTCGCTGCTCGGGCCCTAATAATAATTTCTACATAAACAATAGGGACCTCGCCGCGGTCGCTGCTCGGGCCCCAATAATAATTTCTACACAAAGTCCATTGTGGTGACCCGCCCCTTTTAAGTAAATTCAAAATGGCCGACTTCCTGTAAAACCTAGCTCATTTCTCCAAGAGACTTTTTTTGTAGGTCTTGGTCTTATACATACAGTGAACCCTCGCTACTTCGCGGTTCACCTTTCGCGGGTTCAGTGCTTCGCGGGTATAAAAAATATTTGGGGGCATTGTAGTTTCGCCGAGCGGCACGACGGGCGCTGGAGCGGTTAGACGGCCGGCGTGCGCCGAAGAAGAGCGTGGGCGAAGAGGAGAGTGGACGAAGAAGAGCACGTTCCCCCGGACACGATCGGTGGCGACGTTTCGCGCGGTTCGGACCGTACCAGAGCTCCGGCCGGCGTGCGTGGCAGTTAAGCCGCAGAGGAGCACCTTCCCCGGGCACGGGCGGTGCCAAGCGGCCCCTAAGTTTAACCGAATGGAAGCTCCGGAGGAGGAGGGCATGCTCGCGTCACAGTAAGCCGAAGAGGAGCACCTTCCCCGGGCACGGGCGGTTCCAAGCGGCCCCTAAGTTTAACCGAATGGAAGCTCCGGAGGAGGAGGGCATGCTCGCGTCACAGTAAGCCGAAGAGGAGCACCTTCGCCGGGCACGGGCGGTTCCAAGCGGCCCCTAAGTTTAACCGAATGGAAGCTCCGGAGGAGGCGGGCATGCTCGCGTCACAGTAAGCCGAAGAGGAGCACCTTCCCCGGGCACGGGCGGTGCCAAGCGGCCCCTAAGTTTAACCGAATGGAAGCTCCGGGGGAGGAGGGCGGGCGTGTGTCACAGTTAAGCCGAATTGGAACACCTCTTCCGCCCGGGCACGAACGGAGCGCGAAGCTGTCAGTTATGAATGAATAAATGAATAAATAAATAAATAAATAAAGAATGCCACCTTTCATTTCACAGGGCACACCGGACGGCGTACCAGCAGGTAATAGTCGGAGTAATTAAATAAATACAAAAAGAATGGCTGGGGAATAAAAAAATAATACGTTTTAATAATAATTTGTTTTTTTTGTTATAACATGAATTTCACTCTCTCTCTCTCTCTGTATATATATATATATATATCTATATATATATCTATATATATATATATTCATTATATATATTGTATTTTTTTTTAAGCATTTTTGAAGGTGCGCCGCTACTTCGCGGATTTTCAGTTTCCGCGGGTGGTCTCGGTCCCCATTAACCGCGACAACCGAGGGTTCACTGTACTCCATAAAATTTACAAAAAGCGAGGTGAAACACTCAACCAGGGCTGCTTTTTTGAACATTTCTCGAGGGCCATGGCGAGCCATTTAAAAAAAGCTGCACAACTAACGTATAAAATATTGATAAATTTGCTCTGCCTGATGTGTGTGTCAAGTTTCACGAGTTGTCGTTCATATTTAGAACCTCATAATCAGCGTTGTTTTATTGCCGGACAGTGCAATGCCACTCCCACAACTTTTCACGAAAAAGGATGAATTTCGTATTGTGACATCCTCATGGACGAAACAGTCCTCCGAGCATATATGAGGGCGACCTTGTTGAGTTGCACGGAGAAAAACATCCAAGAAAATAACTTGTATTAGCTTTTACCAGTTGGTGGCGCTACTACTACGATGAAAAATAAGTTGGTAGATGTCTTCAGGGTTGAAGTATCCTCAAATGTGTACAACTTCGAGAAGATAGGATCATCTCAGTCATGTTGCCGGAGCTTTTGTTGCCACAAAGTACAATCGGACTTTTCAGCACCGTAATAGCCACGCCTTTTGCCAAAACGTCACAAAACTCGGCAGAGAGTAAGATCATTGTCTTGAGTCTTTTCTGACTAATTTTCAGTCGGATTCGTCAAAAGGGCACCGTGCAGTACGTGAAAATTAAAATAAAAACAATTTTTTTATTCCACTTGGCGGCGCTGTGTGTATAACAAAATAATAACATTAAGATGTCTTCAGGTCGGGACATTTTATTTACAGGTGAAGGTTTGGATTTTTAGGAGCATGTGCAGGGGAGTTATTAAGCATTCATTTATTTGTATTAGGTTCATTTTGTCTTCTTATTATTGATATTTGACAGATTCATTAAAAGCAGACAATTATGTTTTAGGTAAATTTTTTACCTGACATGTTTCGGCGAGTCTTTCGCCTTCTTCAGAGTGTCGCATGATGGTGTCTTGAGACCCGTCTTTATCAGCTGATGTTCCATGAGGGTGTGAATTACCTGTCAAAAAAATGAAAAATCATAGCAGTAAAAGAACAAGCACAACATGAACATTACAAATCAGCAATCACTGACCACTGCAAAAGGGAAAACCACATCATGGACCGGGAGAAGGGCAGGGTCATCCGCACCGAAGAGAACAAACAACAGCGCTGGATCAGAGAGGCCATTGAGATCTGCAAGCGAGGCATAAAAACCATGAACAGAGACAAGGGAGCCTTCATCCTCTCTACCACCTGGAGCAGCATCTTGGCGGAGTGAACGGACAGCGGGGGGCGTGACTTGCCTTCATTCTTGTGACAGGTAAGTCACGCCCTCATGGAACATCAGCTGATAAAGACGGGTCACAAGACACCATCATGTGACACTCTGAAGAAGGCGAAAGACTTTCGTATTGTGACATCCTCAAGGCCTAAACACTCATCCGAGCAAATATAAGGTAGATTTTGTTAACCTGCCCGGAGAAAAACATCAACGAAAATAATTTGTATTTGTTTTAACCAGTTGGTGGCGCTACCACTGCGATCAAAAATAAGTTGGCAGCCGTCTTCAGGGCCTGAATATCCTCAAATGTGAAAAATTTCGAGAAGATGGATCATCTGAATCATTTTGCAGGAACTTTTGTTGCCACGGAGAATAATCAGACTGTGCGGCACCGCAATAGCCACGCCCTTCGAAGGAAAGTCACAAAAATAGGGATAGAGTAAGATCAATGTCTTGAGTCTTTTCTAGCCAATTTTCAATCGGATTCGTTAAAAGGGCACCGTGCAGTACGTCAAAATGTAAAAAATGATATTGATTGGCGCAAGGTGTATAACAGAATATAAACATATAGATGTCTTCAGGTACCGACTCTTTATGTATATGTGAAGTTTTGGATTTTTAGCAGCATGTGCAGGAGAGTTATTAAGCATTTTGTCCATTGCGGCGAAGGAAATCTTAAGTGAAAACTTTGAAGCCCCGCCCCCGTCATATAGTATTTCGGAAACAAAAGATTTTAGCCCCAGTGTTTGTCCCAGGTCTTAAGATGCTACAGACAGAATTTTAAGGCAATCAGATGAAGCCTTTAGGATCAGGGTGCAAAAGAATGACCCCTGTAAACATGCAAAAAAGGGCAAAAGTCGGACTTTCAAAAATTCATAACTCACTTCCTGTTCATATTAGACGTTAAAATATCAAATTTCTCGCCATGCCCGATGAGACTGCCAAGTTTGGTGAGTTTTTGTGCATGTTTCGGGGGTCAAAAATGCAATCGTACAATCGGAAAAATAATAATAATAATAATTTCTACAAAAACAACAGGGACTTCGCAGCGGTCGCTGCTCAGGCCCTAATAATAATAATAATAATAATAATAAAAGTAATAATATTTTCTACAAAAACAATAGGGACCTCGCAGCCGTCGTAGCTCGGGCCCTAATAACAATTTCTAGAAAAACAATAGGGACCTCGCAGCGGTCACTGCTCGGGCCCTAATAATAATAATAATAATAAAAATTTCCACAAAAACAATGGGGACCTCGTAGCGGTCGCTGCTCGGGCCCTAATAATAATTTCTACATAAACAATAGGGACCTCGCCGCGGTCGCTGCTCGGGCCCCAATAATAATTTCTACACAAAGTCCATTGTGGTGACCCGCCCCCTTTTAATAAATTCAAAATGGCCGACTTCCTGTAAAACCTAGCTCATTGCTCCAAGAGACTTTTTTGTAGGTCTTGGTCTTATACATACAGTGAACCCTCGCTACTTCGCGGTTCACCTTTCGCGGGTTCAGTGCTTCGCGGGTATAAAAAATATTCGGGGGCATTGTAGTTTCGCCGAGCGGCACGACGGGGCGCTGGAGCGGTTAGACGGCCGGCGTGCGCCGAAGAAGAGCGTGGGCGAAGAGAAGAGTGGACGAAGAAGAGCACGTTCCCCCGGACACGATCGGTGGCGACGTTTCGCGCGGTTCGGACCGTACCAGAGCTCCGGCCGGCGTGCGTGGCAGTTAAGCCGTAGAGGAGCACCTTCCCCGGGCGCGGGCGGTGCCAAGCGGCCCCTAAGTTTAACCGAATGGAAGCTCCGGAGGAGGAGGGCATGCTCGCGTCACAGTAAGCCGAAGAGGAGCACCTTCCCCGGGCACGGGCGGTTCCAAGCGGCCCCTAAGTTTAACCGAATGGAAGCTCCGGAGGAGGAGGGCATGCTCGCGACACAGTAAGCCGAAGAGGAGCACCTTCCCCGGGCACGGGCGGTGCCAAGCGGCCCCTAAGTTTAACCGAATGGAAGCTCCGGGGGAGGAGGGTGGGCGTGTGTCACAGTTAAGCCGAATTGGAGCACCTCTTCCGCCCGGGCACGAGCGGAGCGCGAAGCTGTCAGTTATGAATGAATAAATGAATAAATAAATAAATAAATAAAGAATGGCACCTTTCATTTCACAGGGCACACCAGACGGCGTACCAGCAGGTAAAAGTCTGAGTAATTAAATAAATACAAAAAGAATGGCTGGGGAATAAAAAAATAATACGTTTTAATAATAATTTGTTTTTTTTGTTATAACATGAATTTCACTCTCTCTCTCCCCGTATATATATATATATATATATATATATATTTATATATTTATTATATATATTGTATTTTTTTTTTAAGCATTTTTGAAGGTGCGCCGCTACTTCGCGGATTTTCAGTTTTCGCGGGTGGTCTCGGTCCCCATTAACCGCGATAACCGAGGGTTCACTGTACTCCATAAAATTTACAAAAAGCGAGGTGAAACACTCAACCAGGGCTGCTCTGCATGTTGTGCTGGGCCACCTGGAACAACAGCGGAGCTATGCAAGGATGCTCTTTGTGGACTACAGCTCGGCATTCAACACGATCATCCCAGACATCCTCGTCGCCAAACTGGACACTCTCGGCCTCCCTGCCCTCACACGCATCTGGATTAAGGACTTTCTGACCAACAGACCCCAGACTGTGTTGCTCGGCCCCTACACGTCCTCCACCCTCATGCTGAGCACCGGTTCCCCCCAAGGATGCGTGCTGAGCCCTCTCCTGTACGCCCTCTACACCTACGACTGCAGCCCGGCCCACGGCAACAACACCATCGTCAAGTTTGCTGACGACACGACAGTGGTCGGTCTGATCTCGGAAGGTGACGAGACAGCCTACAGAGAGGAGGTAGGGAGACTGACAACTTGGTGCAAGGACAACAGACTGCACCTTAACTCTGCTAAAACAAAGGAGATTGTCGTCGACTTCAGGAGGAACAAGACGCTGCCGCCCCCCCTCTGCATCGAAGGCGTGTGTGTGGAGAGGGTCCACACGTTCAAGTTCCTGGGAGTACAGATCTCCGATGACCTTTCTTGGAGTCACAACACCACAGCAGTGGTAAAGAAGGTCCGCCAACGTCTGCACTTCCTGAGAGTCCTCAGGAAATTCAACCTGGACAGGAAGCTGCTGCTGGCCTTCTACCACTCGTCCATCGAGAGCCTGCTGACGTACTGTGTCTCCACCTGGTACAGCGGCTGCACTGAGGCGGACAGAGTGAGGCTCCAGAGGACAGTCAAAACAGCGCAAAGGATTATTGGCTGCCCTCTCCCCTCGCTGTCGGACATCTACACCGCCCGGTGCCTCAGAAGGGCTCTCAACATCGTCAAAGACAATACCCACCCAAACTCACACCTGTTCGACCTGTTGCCCTCTGGCAGGCGCTACAGATGCATCAAATCAAGGACCAATAGACTGAGAAACAGTTTCTTTCCGAGAGCCATCTCCATACTGAACTCTCACACACACACGAGACCACCCTAACCTTGCAAAACAGCATTGTGATGTGTTTCTATATGCCCTATTCAGTACTGAATTCCATTGCACTGTCGTATTTATTTATCTAATTTATATATTGTCTGTATTATTGTTGTATTGCACTGGAGAGGGGAGCCCTCTAATCTCGTTGCACACTTGAGTACAATGACAATAAAGGGATTTCTATTTCTATTCTATTCTTTTTTTAACTTTTCTCGAGGGCCATGGCGAGCCATTTCAAAAAAGCTGCACAACTAACGTATAAAATATTGATAAATTTGCTCTGCCTGATGTGTGTGTAAAGTTTCACGAGTTGTCGTTCATATTTAGAACCTCATAATCAGCGTTGTTTTATTGCCGAACAGTGCAATGCCACTCCCACAACTTTTCACGAAAAAGGATGAATTTCGTATTGTGACATCCTCATGGCCGAAACAGTCATCCGAGCATATATGAGGGCGACCTTGTTGAGTTGCACGGAGAAAAACATCCAAGAAAATAACTTGTATTAGCTTTTACCAGTTGGTGGCGCTACTACTACGATGAAAAATAAGTTGGTAGATGTCTTCAGGGCTGAAGTATCCTCAAATGTGTACAACTTCGAGAAGATAGGATCATCTGAGTCATGTTGCCGGAGCTTTTGTTGCCACAAAGTACAATCGGATTTTTCAGCACCGTAATAGCCACGCCTTTTGCCAAAACGTCACAAAATTCGGCACAGAGTAAGATCATTGTCTTGAGTCTTTTCTGACTAATTTTCAGTCGGATTCGTCAAAAGGGCACCGTGCAGTACGTGAAAATTAAAATAAAAACTAATTTTTGATTCCACTTGGCGGCGCTGTGTGTATAACAAAATAATAACATTAAGATGTCTTCAGGTCGGGACGTTTTATTTACAGGTGAAGGTTTGGATTTTTAGGAGCATGTGCAGGGGCGTTATTAAGCATTCATTTATTTGTATTAGGTTCATTTTGTCTTCTTATTATTGATATTTGACTGATTCATTAAAAGCAGACAATTATGTTTTAGGTTAATTTTTTACCTGACATGTTTCGGCGAGTCTTTCGCCTTCTTCAGAGTGTCGCATGATGGTGTCTTGAGACCCGTCTTTATCAGCTGATGTTCCATGAGGGTGTGACTTACCTGTCAAAAAAATGAAAAATCAGAGCAGTAAAAGAACAAGCACAACATGAACATTACAAATCAGCAATCACTGACCACTGCAAAAGGGAAAACCACATCATGGACCGGGAGAAGGGCAGGGTCATCCGCACCGAAGAGAACAAACAACAGCGCTGGATCAGAGAGGCCATTGAGATCTGCAAGCGAGGCATAAACACCATGAACAGAGACAAGGGAGCCTTCATCCTCTCTACCACCTGGAGCAGCATCTTGGCGGAGTGAACGGACAGCGGGGGGCGTGACTTGCCTTCATTCTTGTGACAGGGAAGTCACGCCCTCATGGAACATCAGCTGATAAAGACGGGCCACAAGACACCATCATGTGACACTCTGAAGAAGGCGAAAGACTTTCGTATTGTGACATCCTCAAGGCCTAAACACTCATCCGATCAAAAATAAGTTGGCAGCCGTCTTCAGGGCCTGAATATCCTCAAATGTGAAAAATTTCGAGAAGATGGATCATCTGAATCATTTTGCAGGAACTTTTGTTGCCACGGAGAATAATCAGACTCTGCGGCACCGTAATAGCCACGCCCTTCGAAGGAAAGTCACAAAAATAGGGATAGAGTAAGATCAATGTCTTGAGTCTTTTCTAGCCAATTTTCAATCGGATTCGTTAAAAGGGCACCGTGCAGGACGTCAAAATGTAAAAAATGATATTGATTGGCGCAAGGTGTATAACAGAATATAAACATATAGATGTCTTCAGGTACCGACTCTTGATGTACATGTGAAGTTTTGGATTTTGAGCAGCATGTGCAAGAGAGTTATTAAGCATTTTGTCCATTGCGGCGAAGGAAATCTTAAGTGAAAACTTCGAAGCCCCGCCCCCGTCATATAGTATTGCGGAAACAAAAAATTTTAGCCCCAGTGTTTGTCCCAGGTCTTAAGATGCTACAGACAGAATTTTAAGGCAATCAGATGAAGCCTTTAGGATCAGGGTGCAAAAGAATGACCCCTGTAAACATGCAAAAAAGGGCAAAAGTCGGACTTTCAAAAATTCATAACTCACTTCCTGTTCATATTAGACGTTAAAATATCAAATTTTTCGCCATGCCCGATGAGACTGCCAAGTTTGGTGAATTTTTGTGCATGTTTCGGGGGTCAAAAATGCAATCGAACAATCGGAAAAATAATAATAATAATAATTTCTACAAAAACAACAGGGACTTCGCAGCGGTCGCTGTTCAGGCCCTAATAATAATAATAATAATAAAAGTATTAATATTTTCTACAAAAACAATAGGGACCTCGCAGCCGTCGCAGCTCGGGCCCTAATAATTTCTAGAAAAACAATAGGGACCTCGCAGCGGTCACTGCTCGGGCCCTAATAATAATAATAATAATAATAATTTCCACAAAAACAATGGGGACCTCGTAGCGGTCGCTGCTCGGGCCCTAATAATAATTTCTACATAAACAATAGGGACCTCGCCGCGGTCGCTGCTCGGGCCCCAATAATAATTTCTACACAAAGTCCATTGTGGTGACCCGCCCCTTTTAAGTAAATTCAAAATGGCCGACTTCCTGTAAAACCTAGCTCATTTCTCCAAGAGACTTTTTTTGTAGGTCTTGGTCTTTTCATACAGTGAACCCTCGCTACTTCGCGGTTCACCTTTCGCGGGTTCAGTGCTTCGCGGGTATAAAAAATATTTGGGGGCATTGTAGTTTCGCCGAGCGGCACGACGGGCGCTGGAGCGGTTAGACGGCCGGCGTGCGCCGAAGAAGAGCGTGGGCGAAGAGGAGAGTGGACGAAGAAGAGCACGTTCCCCCGGACACGATCGGTGGCGACGTTTCGCGCGGTTCGGACCGTACCAGGGCTCCGGCCGGCGTGCGTGGCAGTTAAGCCGTAGAGGAGCACCGTCCCCGGGCACGGGCGGTGCCAAGCGGCCCCTAAGTTTAACCGAATGGAAGCTCCGGAGGAGGAGGGCATGCTCGCGTCACAGTAAGCCGAAGAGGAGCACCTTCCCCGGGCACGGGCGGTTCCAAGCGGCCCCTAAGTTTAACCGAATGGAAGCTCCGGAGGAGGAGGGCATGCTCGCGTCACAGTAAGCCGAAGAGGAGCACCTTCGCCGGGCACGGGCGGTTCCAAGCGGCCCCTAAGTTTAACCGAATGGAAGCTCCGGAGGAGGCGGGCATGCTCGCGTCACAGTAAGCCGAAGAGGAGCACCTTCCCCGGGCACGGGCGGTGCCAAGCGGCCCCTAAGTTTAACCGAATGGAAGCTCCGGGGGAGGAGGGCGGGCGTGTGTCACAGTTAAGCCGAATTGGAACACCTCTTCCGCCCGGGCACGAACGGAGCGCGAAGCTGTCAGTTATGAATGAATAAATGAATAAATAAATAAATAAATAAAGAATGCCACCTTTCATTTCACAGGGCACACCGGACGGCGTACCAGCAGGTAATAGTCGGAGTAATTAAATAAATACAAAAAGAATGGCTGGGGAATAAAAAAATAATACGTTTTAATAATAATTTGTTTTTTTTGTTATAACATGAATTTCACTCTCTCTCTCTCTCTGTATATATATATATATATATCTATATATATATCTATATATATATATATTCATTATATATATTGTATTTTTTTTTAAGCATTTTTGAAGGTGCGCCGCTACTTCGCGGATTTTCAGTTTCCGCGGGTGGTCTCGGTCCCCATTAACCGCGACAACCGAGGGTTCACTGTACTCCATAAAATTTACAAAAAGCGAGGTGAAACACTCAACCAGGGCTGCTTTTTTGAACATTTCTCGAGGGCCATGGCGAGCCATTTAAAAAAAGCTGCACAACTAACGTATAAAATATTGATAAATTTGCTCTGCCTGATGTGTGTGTCAAGTTTCACGAGTTGTCGTTCATATTTAGAACCTCATAATCAGCGTTGTTTTATTGCCGGACAGTGCAATGCCACTCCCACAACTTTTCACGAAAAAGGATGAATTTCGTATTGTGACATCCTCATGGACGAAACAGTCCTCCGAGCATATATGAGGGCGACCTTGTTGAGTTGCACGGAGAAAAACATCCAAGAAAATAACTTGTATTAGCTTTTACCAGTTGGTGGCGCTACTACTACGATGAAAAATAAGTTGGTAGATGTCTTCAGGGTTGAAGTATCCTCAAATGTGTACAACTTCGAGAAGATAGGATCATCTCAGTCATGTTGCCGGAGCTTTTGTTGCCACAAAGTACAATCGGACTTTTCAGCACCGTAATAGCCACGCCTTTTGCCAAAACGTCACAAAACTCGGCAGAGAGTAAGATCATTGTCTTGAGTCTTTTCTGACTAATTTTCAGTCGGATTCGTCAAAAGGGCACCGTGCAGTACGTGAAAATTAAAATAAAAACAATTTTTTTATTCCACTTGGCGGCGCTGTGTGTATAACAAAATAATAACATTAAGATGTCTTCAGGTCGGGACATTTTATTTACAGGTGAAGGTTTGGATTTTTAGGAGCATGTGCAGGGGAGTTATTAAGCATTCATTTATTTGTATTAGGTTCATTTTGTCTTCTTATTATTGATATTTGACAGATTCATTAAAAGCAGACAATTATGTTTTAGGTAAATTTTTTACCTGACATGTTTCGGCGAGTCTTTCGCCTTCTTTAGAGTGTCGCATGATGGTGTCTTGAGACCCGTCTTTATCAGCTGATGTTCCATGAGGGTGTGAATTACCTGTCAAAAAAATGAAAAATCATAGCAGTAAAAGAACAAGCACAACATGAACATTACAAATCAGCAATCACTGACCACTGCAAAAGGGAAAACCACATCATGGACCGGGAGAAGGGCAGGGTCATCCGCACCGAAGAGAACAAACAACAGCGCTGGATCAGAGAGGCCATTGAGATCTGCAAGCGAGGCATAAAAACCATGAACAGAGACAAGGGAGCCTTCATCCTCTCTACCACCTGGAGCAGCATCTTGGCGGAGTGAACGGACAGCGGGGGGCGTGACTTGCCTTCATTCTTGTGACAGGTAAGTCACGCCCTCATGGAACATCAGCTGATAAAGACGGGTCACAAGACACCATCATGTGACACTCTGAAGAAGGCGAAAGACTTTCGTATTGTGACATCCTCAAGGCCTAAACACTCATCCGAGCAAATATAAGGTAGATTTTGTTAACCTGCCCGGAGAAAAACATCAACGAAAATAATTTGTATTTGTTTTAACCAGTTGGTGGCGCTACCACTGCGATCAAAAATAAGTTGGCAGCCGTCTTCAGGGCCTGAATATCCTCAAATGTGAAAAATTTCGAGAAGATGGATCATCTGAATCATTTTGCAGGAACTTTTGTTGCCACGGAGAATAATCAGACTCTGCGGCACCGCAATAGCCACGCCCTTCGAAGGAAAGTCACAAAAATAGGGATAGAGTAAGATCAATGTCTTGAGTCTTTTCTAGCCAATTTTCAATCGGATTCGTTAAAAGGGCACCGTGCAGTACGTCAAAATGTAAAAAATGATATTGATTGGCGCAAGGTGTATAACAGAATATAAACATATAGATGTCTTCAGGTACCGACTCTTTATGTATATGTGAAGTTTTGGATTTTTAGCAGCATGTGCAGGAGAGTTATTAAGCATTTTGTCCATTGCGGCGAAGGAAATCTTAAGTGAAAACTTTGAAGCCCCGCCCCCGTCATATAGTATTTCGGAAACAAAAGATTTTAGCCCCAGTGTTTGTCCCAGGTCTTAAGATGCTACAGACAGAATTTTAAGGCAATCAGATGAAGCCTTTAGGATCAGGGTGCAAAAGAATGACCCCTGTAAACATGCAAAAAAGGGCAAAAGTCGGACTTTCAAAAATTCATAACTCACTTCCTGTTCATATTAGACGTTAAAATATCAAATTTCTCGCCATGCCCGATGAGACTGCCAAGTTTGGTGAGTTTTTGTGCATGTTTCGGGGGTCAAAAATGCAATCGTACAATCGGAAAAATAATAATAATAATAATTTCTACAAAAACAACAGGGACTTCGCAGCGGTCGCTGCTCAGGCCCTAATAATAATAATAATAATAATAATAAAAGTAATAATATTTTCTACAAAAACAATAGGGACCTCGCAGCCGTCGTAGCTCGGGCCCTAATAACAATTTCTAGAAAAACAATAGGGACCTCGCAGCGGTCACTGCTCGGGCCCTAATAATAATAATAATAATAAAAATTTCCACAAAAACAATGGGGACCTCGTAGCGGTCGCTGCTCGGGCCCTAATAATAATTTCTACATAAACAATAGGGACCTCGCCGCGGTCGCGGCTCGGGCCCCAATAATAATTTCTACACAAAGTCCATTGTGGTGACCCGCCCCCTTTTAATAAATTCAAAATGGCCGACTTCCTGTAAAACCTAGCTCATTGCTCCAAGAGACTTTTTTGTAGGTCTTGGTCTTATACATACAGTGAACCCTCGCTACTTCGCGGTTCACCTTTCGCGGGTTCAGTGCTTCGCGGGTATAAAAAATATTCGGGGGCATTGTAGTTTCGCCGAGCGGCACGACGGGGCGCTGGAGCGGTTAGACGGCCGGCGTGCGCCGAAGAAGAGCGTGGGCGAAGAGGAGAGTGGACGAAGAAGAGCACGTTCCCCCGGACACGATCGGTGACGACGTTTCGCGCGGTTCGGACCGTACCAGAGCTCCGGCCGGCGTGCGTGGCAGTTAAGCCGTAGAGGAGCACCTTCCCCGGGCACGGGCGGTGCCAAGCGGCCCCTAAGTTTAACCGAATGGAAGCTCCGGAGGAGGAGGGCATGCTCGCGTCACAGTAAGCCGAAGAGGAGCACCTTCCCCGGGCACGGGCGGTTCCAAGCGGCCCCTAAGTTTAACCGAATGGAATCTCCGGAGGAGGAGGGCATGCTCGCGACACAGTAAGCCGAAGAGGAGCACCTTCCCCGGGCACGGGCGGTGCCAAGCGGCCCCTAAGTTTAACCGAATGGAAGCTCCGGGGGAGGAGGGTGGGCGTGTGTCACAGTTAAGCCGAATTGGAGCACCTCTTCCGCCCGGGCACGAGCGGAGCGCGAAGCTGTCAGTTATGAATGAATAAATGAATAAATAAATAAAGAATGCCACCTTTCATTTCACAGGGCACACCGGACGGCGTACCAGCAGGTAAAAGTCGGAGTAATTAAATAAATACAAAAAGAATGGCTGGGGAATAAAAAAATAATACGTTTTAATAATAATTTGTTTTTTTTGTTATAACATGAATTTCACTCTCTCTCTCCCCGTATATATATATATATATATATACATATATATATATATATATATATATATATTTATTATATATATTGTATTTTCTTTTAAGCATTTTTGAAGGTGCGCCGCTACTTCGCGGATTTTCAGTTTTCGCGGGTGGTCTCTGTCCCCATTAACCGCCATAACCGAGGGTTCACTGTACTCCATAAAATTTACAAAAAGCGAGGTGAAACACTCAACCAGGGCTGCTTTTTTGAACATTTCTCGAGGGCCATGGCGAGCCATTTCAAAAAAGCTGCACAACTAACGTATAAAATATTGATAAATTTGCTCTGCCTGATGTGTGTGTAAAGTTTCACGAGTTGTCGTTCATATGTAGAACCTCATAATCAGCGTTGTTTTATTGCCGAACAGTGCAATGCCACTCCCACAACTTTACACGAAAAAGGACGAATTTCGTATTGTGACATCCTCATGGCCGAAACAGTCATCCGAGCATATATGAGGGCGACCTTGTTGAGTTGCACGGAGAAAAACATCCAAGAAAATAACTTGTATTAGCTTTTACCAGTTGGTGGCGCTACTACTACGATGAAAAATAAGTTGGTAGATGTCTTCAGGGCTGAAGTATCCTCAAATGTGTACAACTTCGAGAAGATAGGATCATCTGAGTCATGTTGCCGGAGCTTTTGTTGCCACAGAGTACAATCTGACTTTTCAGCACCGTAATAGCCATGCCTTTTGCCAAAACATCACAAAATTCGGCAGAGAGAAAGATCATTGTCTTGAGTCTTTTCTGACTAATTTTCAGTCGGATTTGTCAAAAGGGCACCGTGCAGGATGTGAAAATTAAAATAAAAACACATTTTTGATTCCACTTGGCGGCGCTGTGTGTATAACAAAATAATAACATTAAGATGTCTTCAGGTCGGGACGTTTTATTTACAGGTGAAGGTTTGGATTTTCAGGAGCATGTGCAGGGGAGTTATTAAGCATTCATTTATTTGTATTAGGTTCATTTTGTCTTCTTATTATTGATATTTGACTGATTCATTAAAAGCAGACAATTATGTTTTAGGTTAATTTTTTACCTGACATGTTTCGGCGAGTCTTTCGCCTTCTTCAGAGTGTCGCATGATGGTGTCTTGAGACCCGTCTTTATCAGCTGATGTTCCATGAGGGTGTGACTTACCTGTCAAAAAAATGAAAAATCAGAGCAGTAAAAGAACAAGCACAACATGAACATTACAAATCAGCAATCACTGACCACTGCAAAAGGGAAAACCACATCATGGACCGGGAGAAGGGCAGGGTCATCCGCACCGAAGAGAACAAACAACAGCGCTGGATCAGAGAGGCCATTGAGATCTGCAAGCGAGGCATAAAAACCATGAACAGAGACAAGGGAGCCTTCATCCTCTCTACCACCTAGAGCAGCATCTTGGCGGAGTGAACGGACAGCGGGGGTGTGACTTGCCTTCATTCTTGTGACAGGTAAGTCACGCCCTCATGGAACATCAGCTGATAAAGACGGGTCACAAGACACCATCATGTGACACTCTGAAGAAGGCGAAAGACTTTCGTATTGTGACATCCTCAAGGCCTAAACACTCATCCGAGCAAATATAAGGTAGATTTTGTGAACCTGCCCGGAGAAAAACATCAACGAAAATAATTTGTATTTGTTTTAACCAGTTGGTGGCGCTACCACTGCGATCAAAAATAAGTTGGCAGCCGTCTTCAGGGCCTGAATATCCTCAAATGTGAAAAATTTCGAGAAGATGGATCATCTGAATCATTTTGCAGGAACTTTTGTTGCCACGGAGAATAATCAGACTCTGCGGCACCGCAATAGCCACGCCCTTCGAAGGAAAGTCACAAAAATAGGGATAGAGTAAGATCAATGTCTTGAGTCTTTTCTAGCCAATTTTCAATCGGATTCGTTAAAAGGGCACCGTGCAGTACGTCAAAATGTAAAAAATGTTATTGATTGGCGCAAGGTGTATAACAGAATATAAACATATAGATGTCTTCAGGTACCGACTCTTTATGTACATGTGAAGTTTTGGATTTTTAGCAGCATGTGCAGGAGAGTTATTAAGCATTTTGTCCATTGCGGCGAAGGAAATCTTAAGTGAAAACTTTGAAGCCCCGCCCCCGTCATATAGTATTTCGGAAACAAAAGATTTTAGCCCCAGTGTTTGTCCCAGGTCTTAAGATGCTACAGACAGAATTTTAAGGCAATCAGATGAAGCCTTTAGGATCAGGGTGCAAAAGAATGACCCCTGTAAACATGCAAAAAAGGGCAAAAGTCGGACTTTCAAAAATTCATAACTCACTTCCTGTTCATATTAGACGTTAAAATATCAAATTTCTCGCCATGCCCGATGAGACTGCCAAGTTTGGTGAGTTTTTGTGCATGTTTCGGGGTCAAAAATGCGATCGTACAATCGGAAAAATAATAATAATAATAATTTCTACAAAAACAACAGGGACTTCGCAGCGGTCGCTGCTCAGGCCCTAATAATAATAATAATAATAATAATAAAAGTAATGATATTTTCTACAAAAACAATAGGGACCTCGCAGCCGTCGCAGCTCGGGCCCTAATAACAATTTCTAGAAAAACAATAGGGACCTCGCAGCGGTCACTGCTCGGGCCCTAATAATAATAATAATAATAATTTCCACAAAAACAATGGGGACCTCGTAGCGGTCGCTGCTCGGGCCCTAATAATAATTTCTACATAAACAATAGGGACCTCGCCGCGGTCGCTGCTCGGGCCCCAATAATAATTTCTACACAAAGTCCATTGTGGTGACCCGCCCCTTTTAAGTAAATTCAAAATGGCCGACTTCCTGTAAAACCTAGCTCATTGCTCCAAGAGACTTTTTTGTAGGTCTTGGTCTTATACATACAGTGAACCCTCGCTACTTCGCGGTTCACCTTTCGCGGGTTCAGTGCTTCGCGGGTATAAAAAATATTCGGGGGCATTGTAGTTTCGCCGAGCGGCACGACGGGCGCTGGAGCGGTTAGACGGCCGGCGTGCGCCGAAGAAGAGCGTGGGCGAAGAGGAGAGTGGACGAAGAAGAGCACGTTCCCCCGGACACGATCGGTGGCGACGTTTCGCGCGGTTCGGACCGTACCAAGGCTCCGGCCGGCGTGCGTGGCAGTTAAGCCGTAGAGGAGCACCGTCCCCGGGCACGGGCGGTGCCAAGCGGCCCCTAAGTTTAACCGAATGGAAGCTCCGGAGGAGGAGGGCATGCTCGCGTCACAGTAAGCCGAAGAGGAGCACCTTCCCCAGGCACGGGCGGTTCCAAGCGGCCCCTAAGTTTAACCAAATGGAAGCTCCGGAGGAGGAGGGCATGCTCGCGTCACAGTAAGCCGAAGAGGAGCACCTTTGCCGGGCACGGGCGGTTCCAAGCGGCCCCTAAGTTTAACCGAATGGAAGCTCCGGAGGAGGCGGGCATGCTCGCGTCACAGTAAGCCGAAGAGGAGCACCTTCCCCGGGCACGGGCGGTGCCAAGCGGCCCCTAAGTTTAACCGAATGGAAGCTCCGGGGGAGGAGGGCGGGCGTGTGTCACAGTTAAGCCGAATTGGAACACCTCTTCCGCCCGGACACGAACGGAGCGCGAAGCTGTCAGTTATGAATGAATAAATGAATAAATAAATAAATAATTAAAGAATGCCACCTTTCATTTCACAGGGAACACCGGACGGCGTACCAGCTGGTAAAAGTCGGAGTAATTAAATAAATACAAAAAGAATGGCTGGGGAATAAAAAAATAATACGTTTTAATAATAATTTGGTTTTTTTGTTATAACATGAATTTCACTCTCTCTCTCTCTCTCTCCCCGTATATATATATATATATATATATATATATATATATATATATATATATATATATATATATATATTTATTATATATATTGTATTTTCTTTTAAGCATTTTTGAAGGTGCGCCGCTACTTCGCGGATTTTCAGTTTCCGCGGGTGGTCTCGGTCCCCATTAACCGCGATAACCGAGGGTTCACTGTACTCCATAAAATTTACAAAAAGCGAGGTGAAACACTCAACCAGGGCTGCTTTTTTGAACATTTCTCGAGGGCCATGGCGAGCCATTTCAAAAAAGCTGCACAACTAACGTATAAAATATTGATAAATTTGCTCTGCCTGATGTGTGTGTCAAGTTTCACGAGTTGTCGTTCATATTTAGAACCTCGTAATCAGCGTTGTTTTATTGCCAAACAGTGCAATGCCACTCCCACAACTTTTCACGAAAAAGGATGAATTTCGTATTGTGACATCCTCATGGCCGAAACAGTCCTCCGAGCATATATGAGGGCGACCTTGTTGAGTTGCACGGAGAAAAACATCCAAGAAAATAACTTGTATTAGCTTTTACCAGTTGGTGGCGCTACTACTACGATGAAAAATAAGTTGGTAGATGTCTTCAGGGCTGAAGTATCCTCAAATGTGTACAACTTCGAGAAGATAGGATCATCTGAGTCATGTTGCCGGAGCTTTTGTTGCCACAGAGTACAATCGGACTTTTCAGCACCGTAATAGCCACGCCTTTTGCCAAAACGTCACAAAATTCGGCAGAGAGTAAGATCATTGTCTTGAGTCTTTTCTGACTAATTTTCAGTCGGATTCGTCAAAAGGGCACCGTGCAGTATGTGAAAATTAAAATAAAAACAAATTTTTGATTCCACTTGGCGGCGCTGTGTGTATAACAAAATAATAACATTAAGATGTCTTCAGGTCGGGACATTTTATTTACAGGTGAAGGTTTGGATTATTAGGAGCATGTGCAGGGGAGTTATTAAGCATTCATTTATTTGTATGAGGTTCATTTTGTCTTCTTATTATTGATATTTGACAGATTCATTAAAAGCAGACAATTATGTTTTAGGTAAATGTTTTACCTGACATGTTTCGGCGAGTCTTTCGCCTTCTTCAGAGTGTCGCATGATGGTGTCTTGAGACCCGTCTTTATCAGCTTATGTTCCATGAGGGTGTGAATTACCTGTCAAAAAAATGAAAAATCATAGCAGTAAAAGAACAAGCACAACATGAATATTACAAATCAGCAATCACTGACCACTGCAGAAGGGAAAACCACATCATGGACCGGGAGAAGGGCAGGGTCATCCGCACCGAAGAGAACAAACAACAGCGCTGGATCAGAGAGGCCATTGAGATCTGCAAGCGAGGCATAAAAACCATGAACAGAGACAAGGGAGCCTTCATCCTCTCTACCACCTGGAGCAGCATCTTGGCGGAGTGAACGGACAGCGGGGGGTGTGACTTGCCTTCATTCTTGTGACAGGTAAGTCACGCCCTCATGGAACATCAGCTGATAAAGACGGGTCACAAGACACCATCATGTGACACTCTGAAGAAGGCGAAAGACTTTCGTATTGTGACATCCTCAAGGCCTAAACACTAATCCGAGCAAATATAAGGTAGATTTTGTGAACCTGCCCGGAGAAAAACATCAACGAAAATAATTTGTATTTGTTTTACCAGTTGGTGGCGCTACCACTGCGATCAAAAATAAGTTGGCAGCCGTCTTCAGGGCCTGAATATCCTCAAATGTGAAAAATTTCGAGAAGATGGATCATCTGAATCATTTTGCAGGAACTTTTGTTGCCACGGAGAATAATCAGACTCTGCGGCACCGCAATAGCCACGCCCTTCGAAGGAAAGTCACAAAAATAGGGATAGAGTAAGATCAATGTCTTGAGTCTTTTCTCGCCAATTTTCAATCGGATTCGTTAAAAGGGCACCGTGCAGTACGTCAAAACGTAAAAAATGATATTGATTGGCGCAAGGTGTATAACAGAATATAAACATATAGATGTCTTCAGGTACCGACTCTTTATGTACATGTGAAGTTTTGGATTTTTAGCAGCATGTGCAGGAGAGTTATTAAGCATTTTGTCCATTGCGGCGAAGGAAATCTTAAGTGAAAACTTTGAAGCCCCGCCCCCGTCATATAGTATTTCGGAAACAAAAGATTTTAGCCCCAGTGTTTGTCCCAGGTCTTAAGATGCTACAGACAAAATTTTAAGGCAATAAGATGAAGCCTTTAGGATCAGGGTGCAAAAGAATGACCCCTGTAAACATGCAAAAAAGAGCAAAAGTCGGACTTTCAAAAATTCATAACTCACTTCCTGTTCATATTAGACGTTTAAAATATCAAATTTCTCGCCATGCCCGATGAGACTGCCAAGTTTGGTGAGTTTTTGTGCATGTTTCGGGGGTCAAAAATGCGATCGAACAATCGGAAAAATAATAATAATAATAATTTCTACAAAAACAACAGGGACTTTGCAGCGGTCGCTGCTCAGGCCCTAATAATAATAATAATAATAATAATAAAAAAAGTAATAATATTTTCTAGAAAAACAATAGGGACCTCGCAGCGGTCACTGCTCGGGCCCTAATAATAATAATAATAATAATTTCCACAAAAACAATGGGGACCTCGTAGCGGTCGCTGCTCGGCCCTAATAATAATTTCTACATAAACAATAGGGACCTCGCCGCGGTCGCTGCTCGGGCCCCAATAATAATTTCTACACAAAGTCCATTGTGGTGACCCGCCCCCTTTTAAGTAAATTCAAAATGGCCGACTTCCTGTAAAACCTAGCTCATTGCTCCAAGAGACTTTTTTGTAGGTCTTGGCCTTATACATACAGTGAACCCTCGCTACTTCGCGGTTCACCTTTCGCGGGTTCAGTGCTTCGCGGGTATAAAAAATATTCGGGGGCATTGTAGTTTCGCCGAGCGGCACGACGGGCGCTGGAGCGGTTAAACGGCCGGCGTGCGCCGAAGAAGAGCGTGGGCGAAGAGGAGATTGGACGAAGAAGAGCACGTTCCCCCGGACACGATCGGTGGCGACGTTTCGCGCGGTTCGGACCGTACCAGAGCTCCGGCCGGCGTGCGTGGCAGTTAAGCCGTAGAGGAGCACCTTCCCCGGGCACGGGCGGTGCCAAGCGGCCCCTAAGTTTAACCGAATGGAAGCTCCGGAGGAGGAGGGCATGCTCGCGTCACAGTAAGCCGAAGAGGAGCACCTTCCCCGGGCACGGGCGGTTCCAAGCGGCCCCTAAGTTTAACCGAATGGAAGCTCCGGAGGAGGAGGGCATGCTCGCGTCACAGTAAGCCGAAGAGGAGCACCTTCGCCGGGCACGGGCGGTTCCAAGCGGCCCCTAAGTTTAACCGAATGGAAGCTCCGGAGGAGGAGGGCATGCTCGCGACACAGTAAGCCGAAGAGGAGCACCTTCCCCGGGCACGGGCGGTGCCAAGCGGCCCCTAAGTTTAACCGAATGGAAGCTCCGGGGGAGGAGGGCGGGCGTGTGTCACAGTTAAGCCGAATTGGAACACCTCTTCCGCCCGGGCACGAACGGAGCGCGAAGCTGTCAGTTATGAATGAATAAATGAATAAATAAATAAATAAATAAAGAATGCCACCTTTCATTTCACAGGGCACACCGGACGGCGTACCAGCAGGTAAAAGTCGGAGTAATTAAATAAATACAAAAAGAATGGCTGGGGAATAAAAAAATAATACGTTTTAATAATAATTTGGTTTTTTTGTTATAACATGAATTTCACTCTCTCTCTCTCTCCTCGTATATATATATATATATATATATATATATAAATATATATATATATATATATATATTTATATATTTATTATATATATTGTATTTTTTTTTAAGCATTTTTGAAGGTGCGCCGCTACTTCGCGGATTTTCAGTTTTTGCGGGTGGTCTCGGTCCCCATTATAATATAATAATAATAATATAATATTCCCTTTATTAGTCCCACAATGGGGAAATTTGAGATTCTAACCCAGGCCTCGTGGGGAGACTGGGTCCTGAACGCGGCGCCTTAGACCACTCGGCCATCCTGGCAGCCATAATAATACTAATATTCCCTTTATTAGTCCCACAATGGGGAAATTCGAGATTCGAACCCAGGCCTCCTGGGGAGACTGGGTCCTGAACGCGGCGCCTTAGACCACTCGGCCATCCTGGCAGCCAAAGAAATCATGCGAGGCACATCAGGTGGGGATCGAACCCGCGCCGATAATACGTGCTTGCACTGCAATTCTTGTCATTGACCATTCGACCATTTTAACATTAACCGCGATAACCGAGGGTTCACTGTACTCCATAAAATTTACAAAAAGCGAGGTGAAACACTCAACCAGGGCTGCTTTTTTGAACATTTCTCGAGGGCCATGGCGAGCCATTTCAAAAAAGCTGCACAACTAACGGATAAAATATTGATAAATTTGCTCTGCCTGATGTGTGTGTAAAGTTTCACGAGTTGTCGTTCATATTTAGAACCTCATAATCAGCGTTGTTTTATTGCCGAACAGTGCAATGCCACTCCCACAACTTTTCACGAAAAAGGATGAATTTCGTATTGTGACATCCTCATGGCCGAAACAGTCATCCGAGCATATATGAGGGCGACCTTGTTGAGTTGCACGGAGAAAAACATCCAAGAAAATAATTTGTATTAGCTTTTACCAGTTGGTGGCGCTACTACTACGATGAAAAATAAGTTGGTTGATGTCTTCAGGGCTGAAGTATCCTCAAATGTGTACAACTTCGAGAAGATAGGATCATCTGAGTCATGTTGCCGGAGCTTTTGTTGCCACAAAGTACAATCGGACTTTTCAGCACCGTAATAGCCACGCCTTTTGCCAAAACGTCACAAAATTTGGCAGAGAGTAAGATCATTGTCTTGAGTCTTTTCTGACAAATTTTCAGTCGGATTCGTCAAAAGGGCACCGTGCAGTATGTGAAAATTAAAATACAAACACATTTTTGATTCCACTTGGCGGCGCTGTGTGTATAACAAAATAATAACATTAAGATGTCTTCAGGTCGGGACGTTTTATTTACAGGTGAAGGTTTGGATTTTTAGGAGCATGTGCAGGGGAGTTATTAAGCATTCATTTATTTGTATTAGGTTCATTTTGTCTTCTTATTATTGATATTTGACAGATTCATTAAAAGCAGACAATTATGTTTTAGGTTAATTTTTTACCTGACATGTTTCGGCGAGTCTTTCGCCTTCTTCAGAGTGTCGCATGATGGTGTCTTGAGACCCGTCTTTATCAGCTGATGTTCCATGAGGGTGTGACTTACCTGTCAAAAAAATGAAAAATCAGAGCAGTAAAAGAACAAGCACAACATGAACATTACAAATCAGCAATCACTGACCACTGCAAAAGGGAAAACCACATCATGGACCGGGAGAAGGGCAGGGTCATCCGCACCGAAGAGAACAAACAACAGCGCTGGATCAGAGAGGCCATTGAGATCTGCAAGCGAGGCATAAAAACCATGAACAGAGACAAGGGAGCCTTCATCCTCTCTACCACCTAGAGCAGCATCTTGGCGGAGTGAACGGACAGCGGGGGGTGTGACTTGCCTTCATTCTTGTGACAGGTAAGTCACGCCCTCATGGAACATCAGCTGATAAAGACGGGTCACAAGACACCATCATGTGACACTCTGAAGAAGGCGAAAGACTTTCGTATTGTGACATCCTCAAGGCCTAAACACTCATCCGAGCAAATATAAGGTAGATTTTGTGAACCTGCCCGGAGAAAAACATCAACGAAAATAATTTGTATTTGTTTTAACCAGTTGGTGGCGCTACCACTGCGATCAAAAATAAGTTGGCAGCCGTCTTCAGGGCCTGAATATCCTCAAATGTGAAAAATTTCGAGAAGATGGATCATCTGAATCATTTTGCAGGAACTTTTGTTGCCACGGAGAATAATCAGACTCTGCGGCACCGCAATAGCCACGCCCTTCGAAGGAAAGTCACAAAAATAGGGATAGAGTAAGATCAATGTCTTGAGTCTTTTCTAGCCAATTTTCAATCGGATTCGTTAAAAGGGCACCGTGCAGTACGTCAAAATGTAAAAAATGTTATTGATTGGCGCAAGGTGTATAACAGAATATAAACATATAGATGTCTTCAGGTACCGACTCTTTATGTACATGTGAAGTTTTGGATTTTTAGCAGCATGTGCAGGAGAGTTATTAAGCATTTTGTCCATTGCGGCGAAGGAAATCTTAAGTGAAAACTTTGAAGCCCCGCCCCCGTCATATAGTATTTCGGAAACAAAAGATTTTAGCCCCAGTGTTTGTCCCAGGTCTTAAGATGCTACAGACAGAATTTTAAGGCAATCAGATGAAGCCTTTAGGATCAGGGTGCAAAAGAATGACCCCTGTAAACATGCAAAAAAGGGCAAAAGTCGGACTTTCAAAAATTCATAACTCACTTCCTGTTCATATTAGACGTTAAAATATCAAATTTCTCGCCATGCCCGATGAGACTGCCAAGTTTGGTGAGTTTTTGTGCATGTTTCGGGGTCAAAAATGCGATCGTACAATCGGAAAAATAATAATAATAATAATTTCTACAAAAACAACAGGGACTTCGCAGCGGTCGCTGCTCAGGCCCTAATAATAATAATAATAATAATAATAAAAGTAATGATATTTTCTACAAAAACAATAGGGACCTCGCAGCCGTCGCAGCTCGGGCCCTAATAACAATTTCTAGAAAAACAATAGGGACCTCGCAGCGGTCACTGCTCGGGCCCTAATAATAATAATAATAATAATTTCCACAAAAACAATGGGGACCTCGTAGCGGTCGCTGCTCGGGCCCTAATAATAATTTCTACATAAACAATAGGGACCTCGCCGCGGTCGCTGCTCGGGCCCCAATCATAATTTCTACACAAAGTCCATTGTGGTGACCCGCCCCTTTTAAGTAAATTCAAAATGGCCGACTTCCTGTAAAACCTAGCTCATTGCTTCAAGAGACTTTTTTGTAGGTCTTGGTCTTATACATACAGTGAACCCTCGCTACTTCGCGGTTCACCTTTCGCGGGTTCAGTGCTTCGCGGGTATAAAAAATATTCGGGGGCATTGTAGTTTCGCCGAGTGGCACGACGGGCGCTGGAGCGGTTAGACGGCCGGCGTGCGCCGGAGAAGAGCGTGGGCGAAGAGGAGAGTGGACGAAGAAGAGCACGTTCCCCCGGACACGATCGGTGGCGACGTTTCGCGCGGTTCGGACCGTACCAAGGCTCCGGCCGGCGTGCGTGGCAGTTAAGCCGTAGAGGAGCACCGTCCCCGGGCACGGGCGGTGCCAAGCGGCCCCTAAGTTTAACCGAATGGAAGCTCCGGAGGAGGAGGGCATGCTCGCGTCACAGTAAGCCGAAGAGGAGCACCTTCCCCAGGCACGGGCGGTTCCAAGCGGCCCCTAAGTTTAACCAAATGGAAGCTCCGGAGGAGGAGGGCATGCTCGCGTCACAGTAAGCCGAAGAGGAGCACCTTTGCCGGGCACGGGCGGTTCCAAGCGGCCCCTAAGTTTAACGAATGGAAGCTCCGGAGGAGGCGGGCATGCTCGCGTCACAGTAAGCCGAAGAGGAGCACCTTCCCCGGGCACGGGCGGTGCCAAGCGGCCCCTAAGTTTAACCGAATGGAAGCTCCGGGGGAGGAGGGCGGGCGTGTGTCACAGTTAAGCCGAATTGGAACACCTCTTCCGCCCGGACACGAACGGAGCGCGAAGCTGTCAGTTATGAATGAATAAATGAATAAATAAATAAATAATTAAAGAATGCCACCTTTCATTTCACAGGGAACACCGGACGGCGTACCAGCTGGTAAAAGTCGGAGTAATTAAATAAATACAAAAAGAATGGCTGGGGAATAAAAAAATAATACGTTTTAATAATAATTTGGTTTTTTTGTTATAACATGAATTTCACTCTCTCTCTCTCTCTCTCCCCGTATATATATATATATATATATATATATATATATATATATATATATATATATATATATATATATATATATATATATATATATATATATATATATATATATATATATATATATATATATATATATATATATATATTTATTATATATATTGTATTTTCTTTTAAGCATTTTTGAAGGTGCGCCGCTACTTCGCGGATTTTCAGTTTCCGCGGGTGGTCTCGGTCCCCATTAACCGCGATAACCGAGGGTTCACTGTACTCCATAAAATTTACAAAAAGCGAGGTGAAACACTCAACCAGGGCTGCTTTTTTGAACATTTCTCGAGGGCCATGGCGAGCCATTTCAAAAAAGCTGCACAACTAACGTATAAAATATTGATAAATTTGCTCTGCCTGATGTGTGTGTCAAGTTTCACGAGTTGTCGTTCATATTTAGAACCTCATAATCAGCGTTGTTTTATTGCCAAACAGTGCAATGCCACTCCCACAACTTTTCACGAAAAAGGATGAATTTCGTATTGTGACATCCTCATGGCCGAAACAGTCCTCGGAGCATATATGAGGGCGACCTTGTTGAGTTGCACGGAGAAAAACATCCAAGAAAATAACTTGTATTAGCTTTTACCAGTTGGTGGCGCTACTACTACGATGAAAAATAAGTTGGTAGATGTCTTCAGGGCTGAAGTATCCTCAAATGTGTACAACTTCGAGAAGATAGGATCATCTGAGTCATGTTGCCGGAGCTTTTGTTGCCACAGAGTACAATCGGACTTTTCAGCACCGTAATAGCCACGCCTTTTGCCAAAACGTCACAAAATTCGGCAGAGAGTAAGATCATTGTCTTGAGTCTTTTCTGACTAATTTTCAGTCGGATTCGTCAAAAGGGCACCGTGCAGTACGTGGAAATTAAAATAAAAACAAATTTTTGATTCCACTTGGCGGCGCTGTGTGTATAACAAAATAATAACATTAAGATGTCTTCAGGTCGGGACATTTTATTGACAGGTGAAGGTTTGGATTATTAGGAGCATGTGCAGGGGAGTTATTAAGCATTCATTTATTTGTATGAGGTTCATTTTGTCTTCTTATTATTGATATTTGACAGATTCATTAAAAGCAGACAATTATGTTTTAGGTTAATTTTTTACCTGACATGTTTCGGCGAGTCTTTCGCCTTCTTCAGAGTGTCGCATGATGGTGTCTTGAGACCCGTCTTTATCAGCTGATGTTCCATGAGGGTGTGACTTACCTGTCAAAAAAATGAAAAATCAGAGCAGTAAAAGAACAAGCACAACATGAATATTACAAATCAGCAATCACTGACCACTGCAAAAGGGAAAACCACATCATGGACCGGGAGAAGGGCAGGGTCATCCGCAACGAAGAGAACAAACAACAGCGCTGGATCAGAGAGGCCATTGAGATCTGCAAGCGAGGCATAAAAACCATGAACAGAGACAAGGGAGCCTTCATCCTCTCTACCACCTGGAGCAGCATCTTGGCGGAGTGAACGGACAGCGGGGGGCGTGACTTGCCTTCATTCTTGTGACAGGTAAGTCACGCCCTCATGGAACATCAGCTGATAAAGACGGGTCACAAGACACCATCATGTGACACTCTGAAGAAGGCGAAAGACTTTCGTATTGTGACATCCTCAAGGCCTAAACACTCATCCGAGCAAATATAAGGTAGATTTTGTGAACCTGCCCGGAGAAAAACATCAACGAAAATAATTTGTATTTGTTTTAACCAGTTGGTGGCGCTACCACTGCGATCAAAAATAAGTTGGCAGCCGTCTTCAGGGCCTGAATATCCTCAAATGTGAAAAATTTCGAGAAGATGGATCATCTGAATCATTTTGCAGGAACTTTTGTTGCCACGGAGAATAATCAGACTCTGCGGCACCGTAATAGCCACGCCCTTCGAAGGAAAGTCACAAAAATAGGGATAGAGTAAGATCAATGTCTTGAGTCTTTTCTAGCCAATTTTCAATCGGATTCGTTAAAAGGGCACCGTGCAGTACGTCAAAATGTAAAAAATGTTATTGATTGGCGCAAGGTGTATAACAGAATATAAACATATAGATGTCTTCAGGTACCGACTCTTTATGTACATGTGAAGTTTTGGATTTTTAGCAGCATGTGCAGGAGAGTTATTAAGCATTTTGTCCATTGCGGCGAAGGAAATCTTAAGTGAAAACTTTGAAGCCCCGCCCCCGTCATATAGTATTTCGGAAACAAAAGATTTTAGCCCCAGTGTTTGTCCCAGGTCTTAAGATGCTACAGACAGAATTTTAAGGCAATCAGATGAAGCCTTTAGGATCAGGGTGCAAAAGAATGACCCCTGTAAACATGCAAAAAAGGGCAAAAGTCGGACTTTCAAAAATTCATAACTCACTTCCTGTTCATATTAGACGTTAAAATATCAAATTTCTCGCCATGCCCGATGAGACTGCCAAGTTTGGTGAGTTTTTGTGCATGTTTCGGGGTCAAAAATGCGATCGTACAATCGGAAAAATAATAATAATAATAATTTCTACAAAAACAACAGGGACTTCGCAGCGGTCGCTGCTCAGGCCCTAATAATAATAATAATAATAATAATAAAAGTAATAATATTTTCTACAAAAACAATAGGGACCTCGCAGCCGTCGCAGCTCGGGCCCTAATAACAATTTCTAGAAAAACAATAGGGACCTCGCAGCGGTCACTGCTCGGGCCCTAATAATAATAATAATAATAATTTCCACAAAAACAATGGGGACCTCGTAGCGGTCGCTGCTCGGGCCCTAATAATAATTTCTACATAAACAATAGGGACCTCGCCACGGTCGCTGCTCGGGCCCCAATAATAATTTCTACACAAAGTCCATTGTGGTGACCCGCCCCTTTTAAGTAAATTCAAAATGGCCGACTTCCTGTAAAACCTAGCTCATTGCTCCAAGAGACTTTTTTGTAGGTCTTGGTCTTATACATACAGTGAACCCTCGCTACTTCGCGGTTCACCTTTCGCGGGTTCAGTGCTTCGCGGGTATAAAAAATATTCGGGGGCATTGTAGTTTCGCCGAGCGGCACGACGGGCGCTGGAGCGGTTAGACGGCCGGCGTGCGCCGAAGAAGAGCGTGGGCGAAGAGGAGAGTGGACGAAGAAGAGCACGTTCCCCCGGACACGATCGGTGGCGACGTTTCGCGCGGTTCGGACCGTACCAGGGCTCCGGCCGGCGTGCGTGGCAGTTAAGCCGTAGAGGAGCACCGTCCCCGGGCACGAGCGGTGCCAAGCGGCCCCTAAGTTTAACCGAATGGAAGCTCCGGAGGAGGAGGGCATGCTCGCGTCACAGTAAGCCGAAGAGGAGCACCTTCCCCAGGCACGGGCGGTTCCAAGCGGCCCCTAAGTTTAACCAAATGGAAGCTCCGGAGGAGGAGGGCATGCTCGCGTCACAGTAAGCCGAAGAGGAGCACCTTTGCCGGGCACGGGCGGTTCCAAGCGGCCCCTAAGTTTAACCGAATGGAAGCTCCGGAGGAGGCGGGCATGCTCGCGTCACAGTAAGCCGAAGAGGAGCACCTTCCCCGGGCACGGGCGGTGCCAAGCGGCCCCTAAGTTTAACCGAATGGAAGCTCCGGGGGAGGAGGGCGGGCGTGTGTCACAGTTAAGCCGAATTGGAACACCTCTTCCGCCCGGACACGAACGGAGCGCGAAGCTGTCAGTTATGAATGAATAAATGAATAAATAAATAAATAATTAAAGAATGCCACCTTTCATTTCACAGGGAACACCGGACGGCGTACCAGCAGGTAAATGTCGGAGTAATTAAATAAATACAAAAAGAATGGCTGGGGAATAAAAAAATAATACGTTTTAATAATAATTTGGTTTTTTTGTTATAACATGAATTTCACTCTCTCTCTCTCTCTCTCCCCGTATATATATATATATATATATATATATATATATATATATATATATATATATATATATATATATATATATATATTTATTATATATATTGTATTTTCTTTTAAGCATTTTTGAAGGTGCGCCGCTACTTCGCGGATTTTCAGTTTCCGCGGGTGGTCTCGGTCCCCATTAACCGCGATAACCGAGGGTTCACTGTACTCCATAAAATTTACAAAAAGCGAGGTGAAACACTCAACCAGGGCTGCTTTTTTGAACATTTCTCGAGGGCCATGGCGAGCCATTTCAAAAAAGCTGCACAACTAACGTATAAAATATTGATAAATTTGCTCTGCCTGATGTGTGTGTCAAGTTTCACGAGTTGTCGTTCATATTTAGAACCGCATAATCAGCGTTGTTTTATTGCCAAACAGTGCAATGCCACTCCCACAACTTTTCACGAAAAAGGATGAATTTCGTATTGTGACATCCTCATGGCCGAAACAGTCCTCCGAGCATATATGAGGGCGACCTTGTTGAGTTGCACGGAGAAAAACATCCAAGAAAATAACTTTTATTAGCTTTTACCAGTTGGTGGCGCTACTACTACGATGAAAAATAAGTTGGTAGATGTCTTCAGGGCTGAAGTATCCTCAAATGTGTACAACTTCGAGAAGATAGGATCATCTGAGTCATGTTGCCGGAGCTTTTGTTGCCACAAAGTACAATCGGACTTTTCAGCACCGTAATAGCCACGCCTTTTGCCAAAACGTCACAAAACTCGGCAGAGAGTAAGATCATTGTCTTGAGTCTTTTCTGACTAATTTTCAGTCGGATTCGTCAAAAGGGCACGGTGCAGTACGTGAAAATTAAAATAAAAACAAATTTTTGATTCCACTTGGCGGCGCTGTGTGTATAACAAAATAATAACATTAAGATGTCTTCAGGTCGGGACATTTTATTTACAGGTGAAGGTTTGGATTTTTAGGAGCATGTGCAGGGGAGTTATTAAGCATTCATTTATTTGTATTAGGTTCATTTTGTCTTCTTATTATTGATATTTGACAGATTCATTAAAAGCAGACAATTATGTTTTCGGTAAATTTTTTACCTGACATGTTTCGGCGAGTCTTTCGCCTTCTTCAGAGTGTCGCATGATGGTGTCTTGAGACCCGTCTTTATCAGCTGATGTTCCATGAGGGTGTGACTTACCTGTCAAAAAAATGAAAAATCAGAGCAGTAAAAGAACAAGCACAACATGAACATTACAAATCAGCAATCACTGACCACTGCAAAAGGGAAAACCACATCATGGACCGGGAGAAGGGCAGGGTCATCCGCACAGAAGAGAACAAACAACAGCGCTGGATCAGAGAGGCCATTGAGATCTGCAAGCAAGGCATAAAAACCATGAACAGAGACAAGGGAGCCTTCATCCTCTCTACCACCTGGACCAGCATCTTGGCGGAGTTAACGGACAGCGGGGGGCGTGACTTGCCTTCATTCTTGTGACAGGTAAGTCACGCCCTCATGGAACATCAGCTGATAAAGACGGGCCACAAGACACCATCATGTGACACTCTGAAGAAGGCGAAAGACTTTCGTATTGTGACATCCTCAAGGCCTAAACACTCATCCGAGCAAATATAAGGTAGATTTTGTTAACCTGCCCGGAGAAAAACATCAACGAAAATAATTTGTATTTGTTTTAACCAGTTGGTGGCGCTACCACTGCGATCAAAAATAAGTTGGCAGCCGTCTTCAGGGCCTGAATATCCTCAAATGTGAAAAATTTCGAGAAGATGGATCATCTGAATCATTTTGCAGGAACTTTTGTTGCCACGGAGAATAATCAGACTCTGCGGCACCGTAATAGCCACGCCCTTCGAAGGAAAGTCACAAAAATAGGGATAGAGTAAGATCAATGTCTTGAGTCTTTTCTAGCCAATTTTCAATCGGATTCGTTAAAAGGGCACCGTGCAGTACGTCAAAATGTGAAAAATGATATTTATTGGCGCAAGGTGTATAACTGAATATAAACATATAGATGTCTTCAGGTACCGACTCTTTATGTACATGTGAAGTTTTGGATTTTTAGCAGCATGTGCAAGAGAGTTATTAAGCATTTTGTCCATTGCGGCGAAGGAAATCTTAAGTGAAAACTTCGAAGCCCCACCCCCGTCATATTGTATTTCGGAAACAAAAAGTTTTAGCCCCAGTGTTTGTCCCAGGTCTTAAGATGCTACAGACAGAATTTTAAGGCAATCAGATGAAGCCTTTAGGATCAGGGTGCAAAAGAATGACCCCTGTAAACATGCAAAAAAGGGCAAAAGTCGGACTTTCAAAAATTCATAACTCACTTCCTGTTCATATTAGACGTTTAAAATATCAAATTTCTCGCCATGCCCGATGAGACTGCCAAGTTTGGTGAGTTTTTGTGCATGTTTCGGGGGTCAAAAATGCAATCGAACAATCGGAAAAATAATAATAATAATAATTTCTACAAAAACAACAGGGACTTCGCAGCGGTCGCTGCTCAGGCCCTAATAATAATAATAATAATAAAAGTAATAATATTTTCTACAAAAACAATAGGGACCTCGCAGCCGTCGCAGCTCGGGCCCTAATATCAATTTCTAGAAAAACAATAGGGACCTCGCAGCGGTCACTGCTCGGGCCCTAATAATAATAATAATAATAATTTCTACAAAAACAATAGGGACCTCGCCGCGGTCGCTGCTCGGGCCCCAATTATAATTTCTACACAAAGTCCATTGTGGTGACCCGCCCCCTTTTAAGTAAATTCAAAATGGCCGACTTCCTGTAAAACCTAGCTCATTGCTCCAAGAGACTTTTTTGTAGGTCTTGGTCTTATACATACAGTGAACCCTCGCTACTTGGCGGTTCACCTTTCGCGGGTTCAGTGCTTCGCGGGTCTAAAAAATATTCGGGGGCATTGTAGTTTCGTCGAGCGGCACGACGGGGCGCTGGAGCGGTTAGACGGCCGGTGTGCGCCGAAGAAGAGCGTGGGCGAAGAGGAGAGTGGACGAAGAAGAGCACGTTCCCCCGGACACGATCGGTGGCGACGTTTCGCGCGGTTCGGACAGTACCAGAGCTCCGGCCGGCGTGCGTGGCAGTTAAGCCGTAGAGGAGAACCTTCCCCGGGCACGGGCGGTGCCAAGCGGCCCCTAAGTTTAACCGAATGGAAGCTCCGGAGGAGGAGGGCATGCTCGCGTCACAGTAAGCCGAAGAGGAGCACCTTCCCCGGGCACGGGCGGTGCCAAGCGGCCCCTAAGTTTAACCGAATGGAAGCTCCGGGGGAGGAGGGCGGGTGTGTGTCACAGTTAAGCCGAATTGGAGCACCTCTTCCGCCCGGGCACGAGCGGAGCGCGAAGCTGTCAGTTATGAATGTATAAAAGAATAAATAAATAAATGAATAAAGAATGCCACCTTTCATTTCACAGGGCACACCGGACGGCGTACCAGCAGATAAAAGTCGGAGTAATTAAATAAATACAAAAAGAATGGCTGGGGAATAAAAAAATAATACGTTTTAATAATAATTTGGTTTTTTTGTTATAACATGAATTTCACTCTCTCTCTCCCCGTATATATATATATATATATATATATATATATATATATATATATATATATATATATATATATATATATATATATATATATATATATTTATAATATATATTGTATATTTTTTTAAGCATTTTTGAAGGTGCGCCGCTACTTCGCGGATTTTCAGTTTTCGCGGGTGGTCTCTGTCCCCATTAACCGCGATTACCGAGGGTTCACTGTACTCCATAAAATTTACAAAAAGCGAGGTGAAACACTCAACCAGGGCTGCTTTTTTTAACATTTCTCGAGGGCCATGGCGAGCCATTTCAAAAAAGCTGCACAACTAACGTATAAAATATTGATAAATTTGCTCGGCCTGATGTGTGTGTAAAGTTTCACGAGTTGTCGTTCATATTTAGAACCTCATAATCAGCGTTGTTTTATTGCCGAACAGTGCAATGCCACTCCCACAACTTTACACGAAAAAGGACGAATTTCGTATTGTGACATCCTCATGGCCGAAACAGTCATCCGAGCATATATGAGGGCGACCTTGTTGAGTTGCACGGAGAAAAACATCCAAGAAAATAACTTGTATTAGCTTTTACCAGTTGGTGGCGCTACTACTACGATGAAAAATAAGTTGGTAGATGTCTTCAGGGCTGAAGTATCCTCAAATGTGTACAACTTCGAGAAGATAGGATCATCTGAGTCATGTTGCCGGAGCTTTTGTTGCCACAGAGTACAATCTGACTTTTCAGCACCGTAATAGCCACGCCTTTTGCCAAAACGTCACAAAATTCGGCAGAGAGAAAGATCATTGTCTTGAGTCTTTTCTGACTAATTTTCAGTCGGATTTGTCAAAAGGGCACCGTGCAGGATGTGAAAATTAAAATAAAAACACATTTTTGATTCCACTTGGCGGCGCTGTGTGTATAACAAAATAATAACATTAAGATGTCTTCAGGTCGGGACGTTTTATTTACAGGTGAAGGTTTGGATTTTCAGGAGCATGTGCAGGGGAGTTATTAAGCATTCATTTATTTGTATTAGGTTCATTTTGTCTTCTTATTATTGATATTTGACTGATTCATTAAAAGCAGACAATTATGTTTTAGGTTAATTTTTTACCTGACATGTTTCGGCGAGTCTTTCGCCTTCTTCAGAGTGTCGCATGATGGTGTCTTGAGACCCGTCTTTATCAGCTGATGTTCCATGAGGGTGTGACTTACCTGTCAAAAAAATGAAAAATCAGAGCAGTAAAAGAACAAGCACAACATGAACATTACAAATCAGCAATCACTGACCACTGCAAAAGGGAAAACCACATCATGGACCGGGAGAAGGGCAGGGTCATCCGCACCGAAGAGAACAAACAACAGCGCTGGATCAGAGAGGCCATTGAGATCTGCAAGCGAGGCATAAAAACCATGAACAGAGACAAGGGAGCCTTCATCCTCTCTACCACCTAGAGCAGCATCTTGGCGGAGTGAATGGACAGCGGGGGGTGTGACTTGCCTTCATTCTTGTGACAGGTAAGTCACGCCCTCATGGAACATCAGCTGATAAAGACGGGTCACAAGACACCATCATGTGACACTCTGAAGAAGGCGAAAGACTTTCGTATTGTGACATCCTCAAGGCCTAAACACTCATCCGAGCAAATATAAGGTAGATTTTGTGAACCTGCCCGGAGAAAAACATCAACGAAAATAATTTGTATTTGTTTTAACCAGTTGGTGGCGCTACCACTGCGATCAAAAATAAGTTGGCAGCCGTCTTCAGGGCCTGAATATCCTCAAATGTGAAAAATTTCGAGAAGATGGATCATCTGAATCATTTTGCAGGAACTTTTGTTGCCACGGAGAATAATCAGACTCTGCGGCACCGCAATAGCCACGCCCTTCGAAGGAAAGTCACAAAAATAGGGATAGAGTAAGATCAATGTCTTGAGTATTTTCTAGCCAATTTTCAATCGGATTCGTTAAAAGGGCACCGTGCAGTACGTCAAAATGTAAAAAATGTTATTGATTGGCGCAAGGTGTATAACAGAAGATAAACATATAGATGTCTTCAGGTACCGACTCTTTATGTACATGTGAAGTTTTGGATTTTTAGCAGCATGTGCAGGAGAGTTATTAAGCATTTTGTCCATTGCGGCGAAGGAAATCTTAAGTGAAAACTTTGAAGCCCCGCCCCCGTCATATAGTATTTCGGAAACAAAAGATTTTAGCCCCAGTGTTTGTCCCAGGTCTTAAGATGCTACAGACAGAATTTTAAGGCAATCAGACGAAGCCTTTAGGATCAGGGTGCAAAAGAATGACCCCTGTAAACATGCAAAAAAGGGCAAAAGTCGGACTTTCAAAAATTCATAACTCACTTCCTGTTCATATTAGACGTTAAAATATCAAATTTCTCGCCATGCCCGATGAGACTGCCAAGTTTGGTGAGTTTTTGTGCATGTTTCGGGGTCAAAAATGCGATCGTACAATCGGAAAAATAATAATAATAATAATTTCTACAAAAACAACAGGGACTTCGCAGCGGTCGCTGCTCAGGCCCTAATAATAATAATAATAATAATAATAAAAGTAATGATATTTTCTACAAAAACAATAGGGACCTCGCAGCCGTCGCAGCTCGGGCCCTAATAACAATTTCTAGAAAAACAATAGGGACCTCGCAGCGGTCACTGCTCGGGCCCTAATAATAATAATAATAATAATTTCCACAAAAACAATGGGGACCTCGTAGCGGTCGCTGCTCGGGCCCTAATAATAATTTCTACATAAACAATAGGGACCTCGCCGCGGTCGCTGCTCGGGCCCCAATAATAATTTCTACACAAAGTCCATTGTGGTGACCCGCCCCTTTTAAGTAAATTCAAAATGGCCGACTTCCTGTAAAACCTAGCTCATTGCTTCAAGAGACTTTTTTGTAGGTCTTGGTCTTATACATACAGTGAACCCTCGCTACTTCGCGGTTCACCTTTCGCGGGTTCAGTGCTTCGCGGGTATAAAAAATATTCGGGGGCATTGTAGTTTCGCCGAGCGGCACGACGGGCGCTGGAGCGGTTAGACGGCCGGCGTGCGCCGGAGAAGAGCGTGGGCGAAGAGGAGAGTGGACGAAGAAGAGCACGTTCCCCCGGACACGATCGGTGGCGACGTTTCGCGCGGTTCGGACCGTACCAAGGCTCCGGCCGGCGTGCGTGGCAGTTAAGCCGTAGAGGAGCACCGTCCCCGGGCACGGGCGGTGCCAAGCGGCCCCTAAGTTTAACCGAATGGAAGCTCCGGAGGAGGAGGGCATGCTCGCGTCACAGTAAGCCGAAGAGGAGCACCTTCCCCAGGCACGGGCGGTTCCAAGCGGCCCCTAAGTTTAACCAAATGGAAGCTCCGGAGGAGGAGGGCATGCTCGCGTCACAGTAAGCCGAAGAGGAGCACCTTTGCCGGGCACGGGCGGTTCCAAGCGGCCCCTAAGTTTAACCGAATGGAAGCTCCGGAGGAGGCGGGCATGCTCGCGTCACAGTAAGCCGAAGAGGAGCACCTTCCCCGGGCACGGGCGGTGCCAAGCGGCCCCTAAGTTTAACCGAATGGAAGCTCCGGGGGAGGAGGGCGGGCGTGTGTCACAGTTAAGCCGAATTGGAACACCTCTTCCGCCCGGACACGAACGGAGCGCGAAGCTGTCAGTTATGAATGAATAAATGAATAAATAAATAAATAATTAAAGAATGCCACCTTTCATTTCACAGGGAACACCGGACGGCGTACCAGCTGGTAAAAGTCGGAGTAATTAAATAAATACAAAAAGAATGGCTGGGGAATAAAAAAATAATACGTTTTAATAATAATTTGGTTTTTTTGTTATAACATGAATTTCACTCTCTCTCTCTCTCTCTCCCCGTATATATATATATATATATATATATATATATATATATTTATTATATATATTGTATTTTCTTTTAAGCATTTTTGAAGGTGCGCCGCTACTTCGCGGATTTTCAGTTTCCGCGGGTGGTCTCGGTCCCCATTAACCGCGATAACCGAGGGTTCACTGTACTCCATAAAATTTACAAAAAGCGAGGTGAAACACTCAACCAGGGCTGCTTTTTTGAACATTTCTCGAGGGCCATGGCGAGCCATTTCAAAAAAGCTGCACAACTAACGTATAAAATATTGATAAATTTGCTCTGCCTGATGTGTGTGTCAAGTTTCACGAGTTGTCGTTCATATTTAGAACCTCATAATCAGCGTTGTTTTATTGCCAAACAGTGCAATGCCACTCCCACAACTTTTCACGAAAAAGGATGAATTTCGTATTGTGACATCCTCATGGCCGAAACAGTCCTCCGAGCATATATGAGGGCGACCTTGTTGAGTTGCACGGAGAAAAACATCCAAGAAAATAACTTGTATTAGCTTTTACCAGTTGGTGGCGCTACTACTACGATGAAAAATAAGTTGGTAGATGTCTTCAGGGCTGAAGTATCCTCAAATGTGTACAACTTCGAGAAGATAGGATCATCTGAGTAATGTTGCCGGAGCTTTTGTTGCCACAGAGTACAATCGGACTTTTCAGCACCGTAATAGCCACGCCTTTTGCCAAAACGTCACAAAATTCGGCAGAGAGTAAGTGAGTCTTTTCTGACTAATTTTCAGTCGGATTCGTCAAAAGGGCACCGTGCAGTACGTGAAAATTAAAATAAAAACAAATTTTTGATTCCACTTGGCGGCGCTGTGTGTATAACAAAATAATAACATTAAGATGTCTTCAGGTCGGGACGTTTTATTTACAGGTGAAGGTTTGGATTTTTAGGAGCATGTCCAGGGGAGTTATTAAGCATTCATTTATTTGTATTAGGTTCATTTTGTCTTCTTATTATTGATATTTGACTGATTCATTAAAAGCAGACAATTATGTTTTAGGTTAATTTTTTACCTGACATGTTTCGGCGAGTCTTTCGCCTTCTTCAGAGTGTCGCATGATGGTGTCTTGAGACCCGTCTTTATCAGCTGATGTTCCATGAGGGTGTGACTTACCTGTCAAAAAAATTAAAAAATCAGAGCAGTAAAAGAACAAGCACAACATGAACATTACAAATCAGCAATCACTGACCACTGCAAAAGGGAAAACCACATCATGGACTGGGAGAAGGGCAGGGTAATCCGCACCGGAGAGAACAAACTACAGCGCTGGATCAAAGAAGCAATTGAGATCTGCAAGCGAGGCATAAAAACCATGAACAGAGACAAGGGAGCCTTCATCCTCTCTACCACCTGGAGCAGCATCTTGGCGGAGTGAACGGACAGCGGGGGGCGTGACTTGCCTTCATTCTTGTGACAGGTAAGGCACGCCTTCATGGAACATCAGCTGATAAAGACTGGTCACAAGACACCATCACAGGGTTCGAAGTTAACTTTAAAAACTGCTTCCCCATAGGGCAAGTGCCACTAAAATTTGCCTTGCCCGAGTGGCCAAATTACTTGCCCAACTAGGGCAAGTGACAATTTTTTTTCTCTTGCCCTGAGTGACTTTTTGTATGACAAAGTGTCTAATTACAAATTGCATGAATTTTTTGTTCGGACAGTTCCCGCCTAGAAAGAATTAAAAATACGTTACAATCATAAGTGTTGCTTATATAAAAATGTATCATGTATTAACACATTAATTAGGTGTCTGCTGACCCAGGATTATGTTATTGTTATGTTATGTTATATATCAAAGAGAATGTGGAATGACACTGAACGATGGAAGGTGGAAGGATGTGGAAAGATCGTGAATGACATTGAATGATTTGGAATGACACTGAAAGATTTTGAATAATACTGAATGACACTGAATGAAGTAAAACTCTCTGGGAACGGGCCAATTCAAGATAGCTGCCGCACTGTGGGGGAGGCTTTGGTACCAAATTTGGAAAGAGACCCAAACGGTTGGGTCCATTTTATATCAGTGTGGGGGTGAAACGTTGGTCTTGGCGGAGCTGTCTGAATATTGGAGAAGTGAGAAGACAAAGTAAAACAGAACAATTAAAATCACTCTTCAAATACATATTGTTTGGTAAGCAGAGCATGATTTACAGCTCACCATTTTATTGCATGCACCAAGCATGTTATACATTTTTCTGTCCACGGGATGGCGTAGTCAAGAAAAATGAAGCATCTCGAAGCCCATTCGTGTGTGAAGTATTTCCCTGCAGGGCTTGGCTGCTTTATGGGGCTTCATTTTGCCATCACTAGTTTTAGATTGTTTTAATTTTTGAAAGAGCATTTTCATTTTACAGTGAACCCTCGCTACTTCGCGGTTCACCTTTCGCGGGTTCAGTGCTTCGCGGGTCTAAAAAATATTCGGGGGCATTGTAGTTTCGCCGAGCGGCACGACGGGGCGCTGGAGCTGTTAGACGGCCGGCATGCGCCGAAGAAGAGCGTGGGCGAAGAGGAGAGTGGACGAAGAAGAGCACGTTCCCCCGGGCACGATTTGGGGCGACGTTTCGCGCGGTTCGGACCGTACCAGAGCTCCGGCCAGCGTGCGTGGCAGTTAAGCCGAAGAGGAACAACTTCCGCCCGGGCACTAGCGGGGCGACATTTCGCTCTGTTCGGGAGCGTACGAGAGCTCCGGAGGAGGCCGGCCGGCGTGCGTGGCAGTTAAGCCGAAGAGGAGCACCTTCCCCGGGCACGGGCGGTGTCAAGCGGCCCCTAAGTTTAACCGAATGGAAGCTCCGGAGGAGGAGGGCATGCTCGCGTCACAGTTAAGCCGAAGAGAAGCACCTTCCCCGGGCACGGGCGGTGCCAAACGGCCCTTAAGTTTAACCGAATGGAAGCTCCGGGGGAGGAGGGCGGGCGTGTGTCACAGTTAAGCCGAATAGGAGCACCTTCCCCGGGCACGGGCGGGGCGAAATGAAACCGAGTTCAATCGAACGGAGACACGCTTCGGGGGAGCAGGTCCGGCGTGCATGACAATTAAGCCGAAGAGGAGCACCTCTTCCGCCCGAGCACGAGCGGAGCGCGAGGCTGTCAGTTATGAATGAATAAATGAATAAAAAAAATAAATGAAGAATGCCACCTTTCATTTCACAGGGCACACCGGACGGCGTACCAGCAGGTAAAGGTCGAAGCAATTAAAAAAATACAAAAAGAGGTAATTGAATAAATACAAAAATAATGGCTGGGGAATAAAAAAATAATAAGTTTTAATAATAATTTTTTTTTTTTTGTTATAGCATGAATTTCACTCTCTCTCTCTCTACCCGTGTGTATATATATATATATATATATATATATATATATATATTTATTAATTTTTTTTTTTTAAACATTTTTGAAGGTGCACCACTACTTCGCACTTTTTTTTTTAAGCATTTTTGAAGGTGCGCCGCTACTTCGCGGATTTTCAGTTTTCGCGGGTGGTCTCGGTCCCCATTAACCGCGATAACCGAGGGTTCACTGTATTTTTTTCATTATCGAATTTTATTTTTTTCTATTCAAGTTTTGAGTTCATTTTCGTTTACTAAAATAACCTTGGGCTGCAACTACTATCACAGCAACGGCTCATTATATTTTGGCTGCTAAATATGCCAATTTGTCAGAGAGAAGACCGTGACAAAGAATGGCCCAATCGCAATAAACACTCTACACCATACGTTCCTCGTTGACGTGTACATGGGGTGTTGCAGAGCACAGGTTCCAAGCGTACCGATATTGCAAAATTGGGACAATGCGTGTGACGACACCAACTTCCGCCTCCTATGTCATCGAGCTTGGCGGCACGTTATCATTATGTATTTATTTGTAACAATTTTGACGTTGAGAGTGATATTAAAACTTAAGTAATGTGGTAGTTAGGAAAAAACCCTGGCTTGGGACCCACCGGAACAAGCTATAGCTTCATTTGTACTATTTGAGGCGCTCTCACAATCTGCGGCGCATGCACACAAGGTCGCTAAGTACGCTAGCTGCACTCGGACAAAACACGTAGGTGACTTTAAAAGAGTGACCGAAATTGCACACATGCAACTGTTTATCATAATGTCATAATTCGATATGTACATTTGAAGAGAATTTTTTTCAGCATGGGCACAAGAATTCCACCGAACATCGCCAGTTCAATGGGATTTTGGTTAAGTCCGCAAATAATTGTGGACAATATACTTTGGCTGCGCGCTCGAATAATTTTACTCGTATATACTTCAATGAGGGTGTAGTGTGGGTATCGGGATCTTTAACACGCCCTAACACGAAGCTGACTCTCCAACCGCCACAGCCTTTTAATGACGAAATTATAAAATAAACAAAAACACTGTTCAACAACATAAAATAAAATAAAAAATCACATCATACTTACATTTATAAACTTTAATCCTCAAGAACATTATTCTCAGGTTGACCGAAAGACGAGGACACGGGAGCGCCTCGGGCATGTTCTTCTTCCTTGTGTAGGCGAATGACATTTTAAGGTGCTTGTCCGCCACCTGCTGTGCTGAACTATGTATTAAATAAGAAAAGCAAATTGTTGAATGTTTTTTCCCCAATGAAGACTGAATTGTAAAATACCCGGAAATGGCTTTTCTGTTTTATTGTGCATTTAAAAAAAATTCAGATTGTCCTTTTTTGTTGAGATAATTGTTGAATATTGAAATTGCACATGTAACTGGTAATTTAGTTTTAGATATTATTTGAACCAGTGGAGGGCCATGCATTTCACACCTGGGCCTTCAACGAAGTCCTACTTCGTCCTACTTGAATAAATCCCCCTCATAATACCATAATTTATGACACCACGGGTGGACAAACAATATACAGAAAAGCACTTAGACAGCACTGACCGAGTGTTGGACGATATAGCTTCTCTTGAAAGGTCCGTGTTGAAAATGGCCTCGCAAGTGAATCTTCAATTTCTAAAGATAAAGATGTCTTTTAATTGTCCCATAACGGGGACATTTGCAGTGTTACAGCAGCAAAGATATACATCACACAGTGGCACCGACGTAATGTAGCCGTTAATGTATAACATTGGCAGCAGGCATTCATAAAAAGCATGCAAATATACACAGTATATACGTATATACACAGATCCCCATGTATATACACACTTACAGCCCACAACATATACAAGTGTAAGGAAACACTCCTAATGCCTGTCTATGGTTCAGAGGGGAAATAAATAAAAACGCTGCAATGATAAAAAAAAATACTGAATGATTGAAAATACTGCAATGATAAAAATACTGCAAGAATAAAAGTACTGTACCCAGCCAACATGTCCAACTGGGCCCCAAATGGGGTAAATGCGGGATTCCTGGGTACCAAGTGGGAATGGGCTAGAAGTGGGCAATGGTACAGGGTTCCATGTGGGCGCCATCTGGGATTGGTGGGCATGGGCTTAAACTGGGCAAATGTTGTGGGTGCAATACGGGTTGTGTATGGGCTAAGTGGGCATGGGTTAGAACTGGTAAAGATAAAGATAAAGATGTCCTTTATTAGTCCCACAATGGGGAAATTTGAGGTGTTACAGCAGCAAAGATATAGCTCACACAGAGTCGGCGGCGTAATGTAGCCGTTAATGTATAACATTAGCAGCAGACATTCATAAAAAGCATGCAAATATACACAGTATAAACGTATCTAAGTGTAAGGAAACACTCCTAATGTCTGTCCATTATACAGAGGGGAAAATGCTGTAATGATAAAAACTACTGAATCTACTACTGAAACCATTTATAGGTCCTATTTGGGTTATGTGTGGGCTAAGTGGGCATGGGTTAGAACTGGTAAAGATAAAGATAAAGATGTCCTTTATTAGTCCCACAATGGGGAAATTTGAGGTGTTACAGCAGCAAAGATATAGCTCACACAGAGTCGGCGGCGTAATGTAGCCGTTAATGTATAACATTAGCAGCAGACATTCATAAAAAGCATGCAAATATACACAGTATAAACGTATCTAAGTGTAAGGAAACACTCCTAATGTCTGTCCATTATACAGAGGGGAAAATGCTGTAATGATAAAAACTACTGAATCTACTACTGAAACCATTTATAGGTCCTATTTGGGTTATGTGTGGGCTAAGTGGGCATGGGTTAGAACTGGTCAACCATGTGAGGGTCTCATATGGGCTGTATATGGGCCAAGTGGGCATGGGTTAGAGCTGGTCAACCATGTCTGGGTCCTATTTGGGTTATGTGTGGGCTAAGTGGGCATGGGTTAGAAGTGGTCACCATTTATCGGTCCTGTTTGGGTTATGTGTGGGATAAGTGGGCATAGGTTAGAGCTGGTCAACCATGTCTGGGTCCTGTATGGGTTATGGATGAGCTAAGCGGGCATGGGTTTGAAAATTTGTTCTGGAGCCTTTTTGATATTTAATGCATGCTATGCTAATAGTAACCACCCGAAGACTATTCTCAGTAGAACTATTCAATGGATGCCAAAACGATAGAGACATGGCCATGGAGCCTATGCTGCGAGATTGTGAAAGGACTAAAATAAGTGTAGGATTTTTGAGGACCAGAAGTCAGCTTTTATTAGGTTTGACATTGATTTAACTTATGGAACAATGCAAATTATGGTCGGGTTGTTGTTGGACTTTTTCCGCTTTTGACTAAGGGACGGGTGTTTTTATTTTCTGGGACTCTTTAGAACAAGCGGCACGGTGGCGGACTGGTTAGCAAGTCCGCATCACAGTACAGAAGTGCAAGGTTCTCCCTGTGCCTGCTAGGGTTTTCGCCGGTTTCCTCCCACTTTCCAAAAACATTCATGATAGGTTGATTGGTCACTGGTCCAAGGTCTGAGTGTGAGAGCGGATGGTTGCTTGTCTCTGTGTGCCCTGCGATTGACTGGCAACCAGTTCAGGGTGTACCCTGTCGACTGCCCGAAGACAGCTGGGATAGGCTCCAGCACTCCCGGGGACCCTTGTGAGGACAAGAAGCAGTACAGAGGATTGATTGATTTATTAAAATTAAAATTAAATTCATGTATTTATCTATGCTAAATTTAACAAGGCTGGACGTTATATTTTGTGAATTTACATGTACCCCCAACTGTGACTTAATAACCCTTAAGGGACAAGATAACATTTTATAATATTCCAGACAGCTAAGATTGTCATCTATGAACTATTTGACAAGGCAGGTCCAGCATCGTCAGCCACATCCAACAGTCAACACAGTTACTTTTTTTTTAATAAACAAAATCAACATTATTAATTAATGTTATTTTATTAATTCTGTATGCTGTGAAAGATCTTTATTCAAAGTATATTTGAAGTTATTTCTACCTTATTGCTTGATTTTTGTAGATTCAAGTTGGAGTTGTCAAAATTACAGATTCTTTTGAAGGCAGCATATTCAAACTGTGAGAAAAGGAGCGAATGCAAGCTACGCGGTCTTTGAGGTGCGGCAGAAGAGCTGAAAGCACGGTGAGTCCCGAACGATAATTGAATTAATTAATTAATCTTGGGTAAATGTCTGGCTCTCATTTTTTAGACTTACTTTACAATGTGTTTTGTAATTTTTCAAGGTTGCCTGTGTTGGAAAACTGCTTGGTGCGTTAGCTAAAACACAGTATGCTAAAATGATAAGTGACGAGAACACAGAGGGTATATCAACAACGTACGTACTCGAATTATTTTGGGGAAAACTTAAGTACATTATAATCACCCTTTTAATAATACTGATAAGCGTTGTGTGTTTTATTTATTTTTATGAGGACCTTTACAACGAGCTACATATTGTTAGCATTGGGCCTACGACGCTAAACACAGTGTCCCTCGATCTCTCTCCAAAATTCTCCAAAAGACTTAAGCTTTCACTCAAATTAATACAATCTACTCCACTAGCTCATTTAAGGCTTTTTTGTGATGTGTTTGATTTGGGTAAGTAAAGCAAAACATATTAACTGTTGAATGTTGCCTGTTATTTAAATAATAGAAATTCAAGATGAAAGTTGAACAGATATTGAAATGCTAGATTGGCTCATTCAGAATCATGCCACAATGTGCTTTGTATGTTTTGTGTGTGGGTTTATCAAGCTCTAATTCAATGCAGTGTCCAAAACGAGCGCGCATAATTGTTGGATGAATGTTGGTTAATAGAGTCAGATAATAGTTAAAATTCCAACAGTTGAACAGATGTTGAAATGCTAGATTGGCTCATTCAGAATCATGCCACAATGTGCTTTGTATGTTTTGTGTGTAGGCTTATCAAGCTCTAATTCAATGCAGTGTTGAGCTGCATTTGAGAGGAACTACGTAAGTAACTAATGTGGAAAAATTGTGACTTCTTTGTGTACTTTTATTTTGACTATTCAAATTTTGTGGGTAAAGGTTAGAGAAAATAAGTTTAAAATGAGAGCTGTACAGGTATTTAAGTTTTTGGTTTGTAAAATACCCGAATGTGGGTTTCAGCAGGTGAGGCAATGATTGGACAGAGCAAAAGCTATGCTCCAAAATAGAAGTGATTACACCTTCACTAGACTAACCTGCAGCTAATTACATAATTATAAAATTAACACTTTAACCTGGCTTCCCCATCACAGATGTATTCTTTTAAATGCAAAGCTTTTTGTTCTAGCTTTTGTTGTTAAATGACATTCATGCCCAAGTGTCTATGCATCCATTGCAGGGATGTTTTCTCAAGTGACGAGTCTGAAGCCTGTGATGACGAAGTACCATCTACACCTCCCCATGGATTGTCACAGAGAAAAAGCTTCCTAACCAAGAGAGGCGCTGCAGAAGGTCCTTGAGTACGTCCAACGTGTTGAGTCTGTGAGTCTACTGCAGGATCTAATGCAGGTATGAAAATGATGAAATTTTAATGTATTATCTTCAAAATTATAAATAATTATTTAATTTCTTGAAATATAAAATTAGGTACCCTAAACCCAAGTAGGAACCCCAGTCCCAGTACATTCCTGATTCTGGAGCTACAGAGATCAAACCATCCTACTGTATCACTAAATAGCCCCACCTCTAAAACCCTGATTCGGAAGGCCGAGTTGAAAGACTTCAGAGTTCAAGATGGTCAACTGCAACTATGATAAGCCGAATGTGTTCACCCCAAGTCGGAAACTGAGAAAAAGACTCAATTTTCACATGATTTCAGTCCCTTCTATATTTAAAAGAATGTATTGGGGCTCTAAAAATGTGAAATATTTTTACAAGTATTTCTTTTACTACTCATAGGCAGTTTCATAATAATAGTACAATTTGGCATCGTGTATTGTTTTTTGGTTCCATTCAAAATGCACAAGACGTATAGACATATTTTGTTTGTGGATCGCTGCAGCATCACACGAGCGCACAGAGACAAACGTGGCAGCAACTTAAAACAATTAAAATATCGAATCGAAATCGAGAACTGAAAATCAAAAATCGAATCGGGGCTTGAGTGAATCGTTACCTCCCTAATCATAATCATTTTGGTAGAATGTTGGGCTCTTGCCCTTTGAGTGTATATGGCGTTACCGAAGCTGTTCACTTAATCGACAATTCCTTTCCTGTGACGTTTATCATACCCAGTTTAACTGCCAAAATATTTTTAAGTGTGTGATGATTATCTGGATCGAGTGACACCCATGTTATAATGGTTGCAGGTATTGGTGGATTGGACGATAGTGTCAGAACAATGATGGCGTTCATCATGACAAATCCTCTGTCTCTGAAGTACAATCTCTTTGGACATCGTAGCAAGAACAAGCGCCGAGACCTGCCTTTTTCGGATGTTCTATACGGTAATATATTTTTTTTTTTTTTTTTTTTTTAAGGGATTGTGGTGTGAAGACATTTCAGCATGTCCCATAAGGTTTCACAATCATTAAATAGCTTTACTAAGTTGGCTTCTTGTCTTTTTTGTTTTAGGAGCACTGAAAAGGAATGGAGCCACAAAGGACATCAACGAGAAGGACACAGGCAACCCTGTCCAAGTGGTTCATGGGAGCTTGTGATCAAGGTGGGAATAGGGCAGTTCGAGCTCGGAGATCTCAAGGCAACTGTCAGGTTTAAAACGTCCTGACGCCATTTTTAGACTGAAGGTGGCATAAATCCAGACCAAACCAGTTAGAGTTTTGTTTTTGACCATTCGCGAATGGGAGAGGAAGTCAGGAGGTGAAGCAGGCGTCTTGCCAGTTCAATCTCGCGCACTCTCTCTCACTCTCTACCACCCGTTCGGTCTTTTATCAGCAACCTAAGCAGACAATGGAGGTCTGTCTGAAATTCTAGCAGGCAGGCAGGAAGCAATCAACCACAGTAGTCAGTCAGGAATTCGAAACTAAAGTGTGTGCGTGTGTTCCAGTTGTGCGCGTGTGTGCTAAAGCAATAATGTGAGTGTCTGTGTGTGTGTGCGCAATTATAACTGATACAAATAGTGTATAAAAACATGATTAGAAATACACAAACTATTTACATATCCTCATCCCATCTCACATTCCCCCGTTTGTGGGTTTAAATCATGTCCTTACGGCTTTAAGACAGATCATCATAATGAAGTCATACAACAGTGTGGTCATCCGTGGAGGGGCGAAAACCCTCAGTAGGGACAAAATTCCCCTCCTCCCTTCCGGCGTGGAACGAGATTCTCATGGTATGTTGGTCACTTGGGAATAAAACATAAAAAAACTTCAATATACCTAGTGAAAAATAACAAAACTGTCTCCACGCAGAGCTTGTCTCCACGCAGAGCTTGTCTCTGCGGCGACTTGATGGAGGCCCTTGCCTCGTTGTAGGAGGGGACAGCCGTCTTTACCTCCCGGATCTTCGTGTGTGGTGTATGTGTGTGCATGTGTGGGGGCAGGGGCAAAAGGGTCCATGTGTTATTTAGGTTTCAGTGTCCAGTTCGAGTTTGTCATTGTCCAGTTCGAATTCGTCATTCTCAACATCAATCAGGTTGTAATGGTACATTTGGGCAACAAACATGCAGTTAATAATCATCTTTGTCATAAGAATAATGCAACATGAACAGACTACACATAACAAAAATGAAAACCATAATTATCCCGATATATTGTCTTTCAAATTCTTCGTAGTGGTCATAACATCAATAATTGTTTCATTTTATTAAAAATGTAAATGCAGTAATGTTCTCCAATCAAGGCTAAAATTCTTTATGTACGTCATTAATTTCCAAACAATATCTAATCTTTTTGTTCTGTGGCTTCAACATTCGTATCTGTGGCTGGTTGTGCGGTTCCGATGTGCGTGTGGTCCGATATTGTGACTCAGGTGGGCTCCTGTTCGAGGGATTCGCGTTGCTCGGCCTTTAGCTGGAAACCGGAGAAGCTTGTACTGCAACTGGTGGATCCAGCTGCCACGCCCCGCGACCTTTGCTGCCGTCGGGGTCACTGCAATCATCTGGCGAGGGCCATCTCAGCATTCACTTGTCCCAACGAAGTCGTTTCAGCACCTTGAAGAAGAGTTGGTCTCCCACACGGACGTGATTTCTCTGTGGATCAGAACACACTGGCCAGTAATTGCGTCTTTTTTTTTTTTTTTTTTTTTTTTTTGGGCAAAACATGTTTCCCATGTGGACTGGGACTGATGTGCCAGTCGCTGGTGGTTCTGATGAACCTGAGAGTCGATAGGGGATAGTGTCCTAACTTCGGCTGGCACTATCCTCATTGCTGTGATTGAAACACAGTCTGGTCATTGTCTCCTTTTTTTCCCTCATATTCTTGATAAGTCTGCCCTTAACAGTCCCATTAGTGCGTTCCACAAGTCCTGCAGACTGTATGCACAATGACGCTTTGAGTCAATTTTGCAACAACTGTCCCACTTGTTACAACATCATTCACAAAATGCATAATTTTCACTTCAAATCACTTCTTGAAATTCCAAATGTCAGGATAATTTGTGTTAGGTTGAAGATGTATTTTATCCCATATTTTACTCTATTAGTATTGCAAAAGAATTGTTCCACAGCGTGACCCATGTTTGACCATATGGATGAGAAGACTTCACAGAGAAGCGGATGCCTGAAGACTGGATCAACGTCTGCAACATCAAAGGAGGTGTGCTGAGACACACCTCTGAAACAAAAGGACTGAGACTTTAGTACCAGAGCACTAAAAGGGCATATCTGCCTTTTCAATCAGTGGATGACTGCCATTGATGTCTGTCTTTCCTCTTGTGTCTGAGATGTTTACATGTTCCTGCTGGTGCTCCCCCCTTCATCTCTTAGTGCAAATACATTGTATTGTTAGGGACTTCCCTAATAAAATAGAGGGCTCGGCGGAGTGTGCTCCAGAACGAATTTGGAGATGTAACTGAGCACACCTCTGTTCGTTCTCCTCGCGAGTAAAAGATCAACTCTTGTCTTCCTTCCATTCATTTAGCCTATGTTCAGTGAATGCTTAGGTGATTGAACCTGACAATTTGATTACACAACACTTTTTCCAACTGTTTTAGCATCAACATATGTTGTCGGAAACAACTTAATCCATTTTGAAAACATATGAATTACAACCAAACAATATTGCATCTCAAACAAATAACACTGTCTAAAAAAAAGTTTTTTGTTGAAAAGTCTGTATGTGGGAACAATTTCATATCATACTACCCCTCTCTTGACTCATGGTTATGCTCGTGTGTCACTCTTATTACTTTTCCAATCAATGAATTAGGCAGCCAGGATTTGCCATCTGCCAATTTGCTGATCCTGTCCTCAGCAATGTTTGCACCTTTGTTCTCCCAATTTGTGCGTTCAATTACTGGTACCTTTTTCCCTGGCGTGGGATCAAATTGTCAAGTTGATTTTCTGCGTGTGTGTGCGTGTGGGGGTGTGTTCATTTTCCCTTTTAGCTGCGCTGTGTCGATATAAAGGCGAGGCAGTTTCCAATTGTAATTGTGTCATTTTCTGTTAAGTGAATTTTGCGTTCACAAATAACTATTTTAGACGTGCTTTATGCACAACTTTTCTTTTCCTGTTGTGGTTTTTAAAGCCCAATGTCGACAGAACGCATGAACATTTATCTTGACTGTCAGTCCACATTGTAACCATACAACTCATACAAGATGGGAAACCCCAAATTTTAATTAGCTCACACCCGCCTACGCTCTTCCTGCTTATCCTAACAATCTCTTATCCGTTGGTATCACAATGTTAGTACTCCCATCGCATAAAAGTCAGTTTGATTTCAGGCTGCGACCTTGGTTCTCAAACACTTTTACTTCTTATCAGTCTGGAATGCGCACCTGGTCTGTGTTACAAGTCTGAGTTCCTCCAGTCGGGAGGAAGGTCAAGTCGCGGTTTGGTGATAATTTGGACGGCTCCACAGTCGTGTGGCGCCTCCTAGATGATGCGGGGAAAAAATGACGCTGGGCTGAAATGCACCGCAACTTATCAGTATAATGTGTCCCTGTGACAATTAGGCCGGCGTGCAATGTGAATGTGGTGGGAAAAGAATGTAATTTTTTGATTCCTTAAAGCAGCAGTGAAAGCTCTTAATCACACTCTAAGTGGTTCTCTGCCACGAAATCCAAATTGTTGTGACTAAATATGCAAATGAATTCATTTTGCCCTGGTTCCTGCAGTAACCCAGGCTAATGAAGTCATTTTTTGCAGTCACTGTTTTGCTCAAATGGCTTATAATAATTTGGTAGTGCGTTAAGATGCTTTGTCGATACAATCTTGTAGTGTATCTTCACAAGTTCCAACATACACAACCCATTCCATGGCCATGACGATACTGTTTTAAAGATTACCAAGGCTTGTTGGACCTTTCTCTGCCACATAAATTACAGCCCTGAGAGGCACTGGGCCTCAACTTTATCTATGAAGGGTCAGGGATTTAATGGGGGTCACCGAGGCGTCCCAAGGAAAGTTTTTACAGAAAAGTGGTCTGGCAATATCTTTTCTCTTTCTTATCACTGACAATGCGCCCCTTTAAAGTTTTGACGTTTGTTTGAATTCGCCCGTGCTTATTAATTCTATTGAAGTCCAATTTTGTCAGTGTATCACGGCCTAATGAGTAAAACGCATGTTGATGTAGAACTCCTTCTACACACACTTTTATGTTTGACTTTTTACGTCACGTGATCCTCCATTGCTACCACAACTCGTCCTGAAAAGTTAATGTTTTGTAACAAGACTTACTGCTTCCTCCTTTCTTTCTTTTCTTTTTCCTTCCTTCTGCCCAACACGTTCATGCTTTCTGTGCATAATTTAGAATTTTCTTTTCCATTTTACAAGTTGGCCAATTTAAATTAGGTTGTTTTATTTGAAAAGCCTGTAATTCTCTTTTTTTTCCCCTTTTCACCTAATCACAAATTTCTTATCACAAAAATGAACATGTTAATTCTATTTTATTTCCTATTTTTCCAATCTTGTGACTCATTTCACTTCAACCAGTTCTACCTTAAAGTGGACAAGTACACATCAATGTTTTTTGTAGTTTCTATTTTCTTCTCTGCTTTAATGAAAATTATAGCCCTTCTAGCCAAATTTTTCCTGTGTCATTTCTATCTCTGCATTTCATTCCATTTCTGGCCTACCTTAATACTAAAACAAAAATGCTCTTTCAAAAATTAAAACTATCTAAAACTAGTGATGGCAAAATGAAGCCCCATAAAGCAGCCAAGCCCTGCAGGGAAATACTTCACACACGAATGGGCTTCGAGATGCTTCATTTTTCTTGACTACGCCATCCCATGGACAGAAAAATGTATAACATGCTTGGTGCATGCAATAAAATGGTGAGCTGTAAATCATGCTCTGCCCACCAAACAATATGTATTTGAAGAGTGATTTTAATTGTTCTGTTTTACTTTGTCTTCTAACTTCTCCAATATTCAGACAGCTCCGCCGAGACCAACGTTTCACCCCCACACTGATATAAAATGGACCCAACCGTTTGGGTCTCTTTCCAAATTTGGTACCAAAGCCTCCCCCACAGTGCGGCAGCTATCTTGAATTGGCCCGTTCCCAGAAAGTTTTACTTCATTCAGTGTCATTCAGTATTATTCAAAATCTTTCAGTGTCATTCCAAATCATTCAATGTCATTCACAATCTTTCCACATCCTTCCACCTTCCATCGTTCAGTGTCATTCCACATTCTCTTTCATATATAACATAACATAACAATAACATAATCCTGGGTCAGCAGACACCTAATTAATGTGTTAATACATGATACATTTTTCTATAAGCAACCCTTATGATTGTAACGTATTTTTAATTCTTTCTAGGCGGGAACTGTCCGAACAAAAAATTCATGCAATTTGTAATTAGACACTTTGTCATACAAAAAGTCACTCAGGGCAAGAGAAAAAAAATTGTCACTTGCCCAAGTTGGGCAAGTAATTTGGCCACTCGGGCAAGGCAAATTTTAGTGGCACTTGCCCTATGGGCAAGCAGTTTTTAAAGTTAACTTCGAACCCTGTGATGGTGTCTTGTGACCTGTCTTTATCAGCTGATGTTCCATGAAGGCGTGCCTTACCTGTCACAAGAATGAAGGCAAGTCACGCCCCCCGCTGTCCATTCACTCCGCCAAGACGCTGCTCCAGGTGGTAGAGAGGATGAAGGCTCCCTTGTCTCTGTTCATGGTTTTTATGCCTCGCTTGCAGATCTCAATGGCCTCTCTGATCCAGCGCTGTAGTTTGTTCTCTTCTGTGCGGATGACCCTGCCCTTCTCCCGGTCCATGATGTGGTTTTCCCTTTTGCAGTGGTCAGTGATTGCTGATTTGTAATGTTCATGTTGTGCTTGTTCTTTTACTGCTCTGATTTTTTAATTTTTTTGACAGGTAAGTCACACCCTCATGGAACATCAGCTGATAAAGACTGGTCTCAAGACACCATCATGCGACACTCTGAAGAAGGCGAAAGACTCGCCGAAACATGTCAGGTAAAAAATTAACCTAAAACATAAATGTCTGCTTTTAATGAATCAGTCAAATATCAATAATAAGAAGACAAAATGAACCTAATACAAATAAATGAATGCTTAATAACTCCCCTGCACACGCTCCTAAAAATCCAAACCTTCACCTGTAAATAAAACGTCCCGACCTGAAGACATCTTAATGTTATTATTTTGTTTTACACACAGCGCCGCCAAGTGGAATCAAAAATTTGTTTTTATTTTAATTTTCACGTACTGCACGGTGCCCTTCTGACGAATCCGACTGAAAATTAGTCAGAAAAGACTCAAGACAATGATCTTACTCTCTGCCGAATTTTGTGACGTTTTGGCAAAAGGCGTGGCTATTACGGTGCTGAAAAGTCCGATTGTACTTTGTGACAACAAAAGCTCCGGCAACATGACTCAGATGATCCTATCTTCTCGAAGTTGTACACATTTGAGGATACTTCAGCCCTGAAGACTTCTACCAACTTATTTTTCATCGTAGTAGTAGCGCCACCAACTGGTAAAAGCTAATACAAGTTATTTTCTTGGATGTTTTTCTCCGTGCAACTCAACAAGGTCGCCCTCATATATGCTCGGATTACTGTTTCGGCCATGAGGATGTCACAATACGAAATTCGTCCTTTTTCGTGAAAGGTTGTGGGAGTGGCATTGCACTGTTCGGCAATAAAACAACGCTGATTATGAGGTTGTAAATATGAACGACAACTCGTGAAACTTTACACACACATCAGGCCGAGCAAATTTATAAATATATATATATATATATATATATATATATATACGGGGAGAGAGAGAGTGAAATTCATGTTACAACAAAAAAAAACAAATTATTATTAAAACATTATTTTTTAATTCCCCAGCCATTCTTTTTGTATTTATTTAATTACTCCGACTTTTACCTAATGGTACGCCGTCCGGTGTGCCCTGTGAAATGAAAGGTGGCATTCTTTATTTATTTATTCATTTATTCATTCATAACTGACAGCCTCGCGCTCCGCTCGTGCCCGGGCGGAAGAGGTGCTCCAATTCGGCTTAACTGTGACACACGCCCGCCCTCCTCCCCCGGAACTTCCATTCGGTTAAACTTAGGGGCCGCTTGGCACCGCCCATGCCCGGGGAAGGTGCTCCTCTTCGGCTTACTGTGACGCGAGCATGCCCTCCTCCTCCGGAGCTTCCATTCGGTTAAACTTAGGGGCCGCTTGAAACCGCCCGTGCCCGGGGAAGGTGCTCCTCTTCGGCTTACTGTGACGCGAGCATCCCCTCCTCCTCCGGAGCTTCCATTCGGTTAAACTTAGGGGCCGCTTGGAACCGCCCGTGCCCGTGGAAGGTGCTCCTCTTCGGCTTACTGTGACGCGAGCATGCCCTCCTCCTCCGGAGCTTCCATTCGGTTAAACTTAGGGGCCGCTTGGCACCGCCCGTGCCCGGGGAAGGTGTTCCTCTACGGCTTAACTGCCACGCACGCCGGCCGGAGCTCTGGTACGGTTCAAACCGCGCGAAACGTCGCCACCGATCGTGTCCGGGGGAACGTGCTCTTCTTCGTCCACTCTCCTCTTCGCCCACGCTCTTCTTCGGCGCACGCCGGCCGTCTAACTGCTCCAGCGCCCCGTCGTGCCGCTCGGCGAAACTACAATGCCCCCGAATATTTTTTAGACCCGCGAAGCACTGAACCCGCGAAAGGTGAACCGCGAAGTAGCGAGGGTTCACTGTATGTATAAGACCAAGACCTACAAAAAAGTCTCTTGGAGCAATGAGCTAGGTTTTACAGGAAGTCGGCCATTTTTAATTTACTTAAAAGGGGGCGGGTCACCACAATGGACTTTGTGTAGAAATTATTATTGGGGCCCGAGCAGCGACGGCGGCGAGGTCCCTATTGTTTTTGAAGAAATTATTATTAGGGCCCGAGCAGCGACCGCTACGAGGTCCCCATTGTTTTTGTGGAAATTATTATTATTTTTATTATTATTATTAGGGCCCGAGCAGTAACCGCTGCGAGGTCCCTATTGTTTTTCTAGAAATTGTTATTAGGGCCCGAGCTGCGACGGCTGCGAGGTCCCTATTGTTTTTGTAGAAAATATTATTACTTTTATTATTAATAATATTATTATTATTATTATTAGGGCCTGAGCAGCGACCGTTGCGAAGTCCCTATTGTTTTTGTAGAAATTATTATTATTATTATTTTTCCGATTGTTCGATCGCATTTTTGACCCCCGAAACATGCACAAAAACTCACCAAACTTGGCAGTCTCATCGGGCATGGCGAAAAATTTGATATTTTAACGTCTAATATGAACAGGAAGTGAGTTATGAATTTTTGAAAGTCCGACTTTTGCCCTTTTTTGCATGTTTACAGGGGTCATTCTTTTGCACCCTGATCCTAAAGGCTTCATCTGATTGCCTTAAAATTCTGTCTGTAGCATCTGAAGACCTGGGACAAACACTGGGGCTAAAATTTTTTGTTTCCGAAATACTATATGACAGGGGCGGGGCTTCAAAGTTTTCACTTAAGATTTCCTTCGCCGCAATGGACAAAATGCTTAATAACTCTCCTGCACATGCTGCTAAAAATCCAAAACTTCACATGTACATAAAGAGTCTGTACCTGAAGAGATCTATATGTTTATATTCAGTTATACACCTTGCGCCAATCAATATCATTTTTTACATTTTGACGTACTGCACGGTGCCCTTTTAACGAATCTGATTGAAAATTGTCTAGAAAAGACTCAAGACATTGATCTTACTCTATCCCTATTTTTGTGACTTTCCTTCGAAGGGCGTGGCTATTATGGTGCCGCAGAGTCTGATTATTCTCCGTGGCAACAAAAGTTCCTGCAAAATGATTCAGATGATCCATCTTCTCGAAATTTTTCACATTTGAGGATATTCAGGCCCTGAAGACGGCTGCCAACTTATTTTTGATCGCAGTGGTAGCGCCACCAACTGGTTAAAACAAATACAAATTATTTTCGTTGATGTTTTTCTCCGGGCAGGTTAACAAAATCTACCTTATATTTGCTCGGATGAGTGTTTAGGCCTTGAGCATGTCACAATACAAAAGTCTTTCGCCTTCTTCAGAGTGTCACATGATGGTGTCTTGTGACCCGTCTTTATCAGCTGATGTTCCATGAGGGCGTGACTTACCTGTCACAAGAATGAAGGCAAGTCACGCCCCCCGCTGTCCGTTCACTCCGCCAAGATGCTGGTCCAGGTGGTAGAGAGGATGAAGGCTCCCTTGTCTCTGTTCATGGTTTTTATGCCTCGCTTGCAGATCTCAATGGCCTCTCTGATCCAGCGCTGTTGTTTGTTCTCTTCTGTGCGGATGACCCTGCCCTTCTCCCGGTCCATGATGTGGTTTTCCCTTTTGCAGTGGTCAGTGATTGCTGATTTGTAATGTTCATGTTGTGCTTGTTCTTTTACTGCTCTGATTTTTTTCATTTTTTTGACAGGTAAGCCACACCCTCATGGAACATCAGCTCAAGACACCATCATGCGACACTCTGAAGAAGGCGAAAGACTCGCCGAAACATGTCAGGTAAAAAATTATCCTAAAACATAATTGTCTGCTTTTAATGAATCAGTCAAATATCAATAATAAGAAGACAAAATGAACCTAATACAAATAAATGAATGCTTAATAACTCCCCTGCACATGCTCCTAAAAATCCAAACCTTCACCTGTAAATAAAACGTCCCGACCTGAAGACATCTTAATGTTATTATTTTGTTATACACACAGTGCCGCCAAGTGGAATCAAAAAATTTTTTTATTTTAATTTTCACGCACTGCACGGTGCCCTTTTGACGAATCCGACTGAAAATTAGTCAGAAAAGACTCTAGACAATGATCTTACTCTCTGCCGAATTTTGTGACATTTTGGCAAAAGGCGTGGCTATTACGGTGCTGAAAAGTCCGATTGTACTCTGTGGCAACAAAAGCTCCAGCAACATGAGTCAGATGATCCTATCTTCTCGAAGTTGCACACATTTGAGGATACTTAAGCCCTGAAGACATCTACCAACTTATTTTTCATCGTAGTAGTAGCGCCACCAACTGCTAATAGCTAATACAAGTTATTTTCTTGGATGTTTTTCTCCGTGCAACTCAACAAGGTCGCCCTCGTATATGCTCGGATGACTGTTTCGGGCCATGAGGACGTCATAATACGAAATTTGTCCTTTTTCATGAAAAGTTGTGGGAGTGGCATTGCACTGTTCGGCAATAAAACAACGCTGATTATGAGGTTCTAAATATGAACAACAACTCGTGAAACTTTACACACACATCAGGCCGAGCAAATTTATCAATATTTTATACGTTAGTTGTGCAGCTTTTTTTAAATGGCTCACCATGGCCCTCGAGAAATGTTCAAAAAAGCAGCCCTGGTTGAGTGTTTCACCTCGCTTTTTGTAAATTTTATGGAGTACAGTGAACCCTCGGTTATCGCGGTTAATGGGGACCGAGACCATCCGCGAAAACTGAAAATCCGCGAAGTAGCGGCGCACCTTCAAAAATGCTTTAAAAAAATATACAATATATATAATAAATATATAAATATATATATATATATATATATATATATATATATATATATATACGGGGGGAGAGAGAGAGAGAGAGAGTGAAATTCATGTTATAACAAAAAAAACAAATTATTATTAAAACTTATTATTTTTTTATTCCCCAACCATTCTTTTTGTATTTATTTAATTACTCCGACTTTTACCTGCTGGTACGCCGTCCGGTGTGCCCTGTGAAATGAAAGGTGGCATTCTTTATTTATTTATTACATTTATTCATTCATAACTGACAGCCTCGCGCTCCGCTCGTGCCCGGGCAGAAGAGGTGCTCCAATTCGGCTTAACTGTGACACACGCCCGCCCTCCTCCCCCGGAGCTTCCATTCGGTTAAACTTAGGGGCCGCTTGGCACCGCCCGTGCCCGGGGAAGGTGCTCCTCTTCGGCTTACTGTGACGCGAGCATTCCCTCCTCCTCCGGAGCTTCCATTCGGTTAAACTTAGGGGCCGCCTGGAACCGCCCGTGCCCGGGGAAGGTGCTCCTCTTCGACTTACTGTGACGCGAGCATGCCCTCCTCCTCCGGAGCTTCCATTCGGTTAAACTCAGGGGCCGCTTGGAACCGCCCGTGCCCGGGGAAGGTGCTCCTCTACGGCTTAACTGCCACGCACGCCGGCCGGAGCTCTGGTACGGTCCGAACCGCGCGAAACGTCGCCACCGATCGTGTCCGGGGGAACGTGCTCTTCTTCGTCCACTCTCCTCTTCGCCCACGCTCTTCTTCGGCGCCCGCCGGCCGTCTAACCGCTCCAGCGCCCCGTCGTGCCGCTCGGCGAAACTACAATGCCCCCGAATATTTTTTAGACCCGCGAAGCACTGAACCCGCGAAAGGTGAACCTCGAAGTAGCGAGGGTTCACTGTATGTATAAGACCAAGACCTACAAAAAAGTCTCTTGGAGCAATGAGCTAGGTTTTACAGGAAGTCGGCCATTTTGAATTTACTTAAAAGGGGGCGGGTCTCCACAATGGACTTTGTGTAGAAATTATTATTGGGGCCCGAGCAGCGACCGCGGCGAGGTCCCTATTGTTTTTGTAGAAATTATTATTACTTTTATTATTATTATTATTATTATTATTATTAGGGCCTGAGCAGCGACCGCTGCGAAGTCCCTATTGTTTTTGTAGAAATTATTATTATTATTATTTTTCCGATTGTTCGATCGCATTTTTGACCCCCGAAACATGCACAAAAACTCACCAAACTTGGCAGTCTCATCGGGCATGGCGAAAAATTTGATATTTTTTAACGTCTAATATGAACAGGAAGTGAGTTATGAATTTTTGAAAGTCCGACTTTTGCCCTTTTTTGCATGTTTACAGGGGTCATTCTTTTGCACCTTGATCCTAAAGGCTTCATCTGATTGCCTTAAAGTTCTGTCTGGAGCATCTGAAGACCTGGCACAAACACTGGGGCTAAAATTTTTTGTTTCCGAAATACTATATGACGGGGGCGGGGCATCAAAGTTTTCACTTAAGATTTCCTTCGCCGCAATGGACAAAATGCTTAATAACTCTCCTGCACATGCTGCTAAAAATCCAAAACTTCTTATTCCATTCTTATTTATTCATCTAATTTATATATTTGTCTGTATTATTGTTGTATTGCACTGGAGAGGGGAGCCCTCTAATCTCGTTGCACACTTGTGTACAATGACAATAAAGGGATTTCTATTTCTATTCTATTCATGTACATAAAGAGTCTGTACCTGAAGACATCTATATGTTTATATTCAGTTATACACCTTGCGCCAATCAATATCATTTTTTACATTTTGACGTACTGCACGGTGCCCTTTTAACGAATCTGATTGAAAATTGGCTAGAAAAGACTCAAGACATTGATCTTACTCTATCCCTATTTTTGTGACTTTCCTTCGAAGGGCGTGGCTATTACGGTGCCGCAGAGTCTGATTATTCTCCGTGGCAACAAAAGTTCCTGCAAAATGATTCAGATGATCCATCTTCTCGAAATTTTTCACATTTGAGGATATTCAGGCCCTGAAGACGGCTGCCAACTTATTTTTGATCGCAGTGGTAGCGCCACCAACTGGTTAAAACAAATACAAATTATTTTCGTTGATTTTTTTCTCCGGGCAGGTTAACAAAATCTACCTTACATTTGCTCGGATGAGTGTTTAGGCCTTGAGGATGTCACAATACGAAAGTCTTTTGCCTTCTTCAGAGTGTCACATGATGGTGTCTTGTGGCCCGTCTTTATCAGCTGATGTTCCATGAGGGCGTGACTTACCTGTCACAAGAACGAAGGCAAGTCACGCCCCCCGCTGTCCGTTCACTCCGCCAAAATGCTGCTCCAGGTGGTAGAGAGGATGAAGGCTCCCTTGTCTCTGTTCATGGTTTTTATGCCTCGCTTGCAGATCTCAATGGCCTCTCTGATCCAGCGCTGTTGTTTGTTCTCTTCGGTGCGGATGACCCTGCCCTTCTCCCGGTCCATGATGTGGTTTTCCCTTTTGCAGTGGTCAGTGATTGCTGATTTGTAATGTTCATGTTGTGCTTGTTCTTTTACTGCTCTGATTTTTCATTTTTTTGACAGGTAAGTCACACCCTCATGGAACATCAGCTGATAAAGACGGGTCTCAAGACACCATCATGCGACACTCTGAAGAAGGCGAAAGACTCGCCGAAACATGTCAGGTAAAAAATTAACCTAAAACATAATTGTCTGCTTTTAATGAATCAGTCAAATATCAATAATAAGAAGACAAAATGAACCTAATACAAATAAATGAATGCTTAATAACTCCCCTGCACATGCTCCTAAAAATCCAAACCTTCACCTGTAAATAAAACGTCCCGACCTGAAGACATCTTAATGCTATTATTTTGTTATACACACAGTGCCGCCAAGTGGAATCAAAAATTTGTTTTTATTTTAATTTTCACGTACTGCACGGTGCCCTTTTGACGAATCCGACTGAAAATTAGTCAGAAAAGACTCAAGACAATGATCTTACTCTCTGCCGAATTTTGTGACGTTTTGGCAAAAGGCGTGGCTATTAAGGTGCTGAAAAGTCCGATTGTACTTTGTGGCAACAAAAGCTCCGGCAACATGACTCAGATGATCCTATCTTCTCGAAGTTGTACACATTTGAGGATACTTCAGCCCTGAAGACATCTACCAACTTATTTTACATCGTAGTAGTAGCGCCACCAACTGGTAAAAGCTAATACAAGTTATTTTCTTGGATGTTTTTCTCCGTGCAACTCAACAAGGTCGCCCTCATATATGCTCGGATGACTGTTTCGGCCATGAGGATGTCACAATACGAAATTCGTGATTTTTCGTGAAAAGTTGTGGGAGTGGCATTGCACTGTTCGGCAATAAAACAAAGCTGATTATGAGGTTCTAAATATGAACGACAACTCGTAAAACTTTACACACACATCAGGCCGAGCAAATTTATCAATATTTTATAAGTTAGTTGTGCAGCTTTTTTGAAATGGCTCGCCATGGCCCTCGAGAAATGTTAAAAAAAAGCAGCTCTGGTTGAGTGTTTCACCTCGCTTTTTGTAAATTTTATGGAGTACAGTGAACCCTCGGTTATCGCGGTTAATGGGGACCGAGACCACCCGCGAAAACTGAAAATCCGCGAAGTAGCGGCGCACCTTCAAAAATGCTTAAAAAAAATATACAATATATATAATAAATATATATATATATATATATATATATATATATATATATATATATACAGGGAGAGAGAGAGTGAAATTCATGTTATAACAAAAAAACCAAATTATTATTAAAACGTATTATTTTTTTATTCCCCAGCCATTCTTTTTGTATTTATTTAATTACTCCGACTTTTACCTGCTGGTACGCCGTCCGGTGTGCCCTGTGAAATGAAAGGTGGCATTCTTTATTTATTTATTCATTTATTCATTCATAACTGACAGCCTCGCGCTCCGCTCGTGCCCGGGCAGAAGAGGTGCTCCAATTTGGCTTAACTGTGACACACGCCCGTCCTCCTCCCCCGGAGCTTCCATTCGGTTAAACTTAGGGGCCGCTTGGCACCGCCCGTGCCCGGGGAAGGTGCTCCTCTTCGGCTTACTGTGACGCGAGCATGCCCTCCTCCTCCGGAGCTTCCATTCGGTTAAACTTAGGGGCCGCTTGGAACCGCCCGTGCCCGGGGAAGGTGCTCCTCTTCGGCTTACTGTGACGCGAGCATGCCCTCCTCCTCCGGAGCTTCCATTCGGTTAAACTTAGGGGCCGCTTGGAACCGCCCGTGCCCGGGGAAGGTGCTCCTCTTCGGCTTACTGTGACGCGAGCATGCCCTCCTCCTCCGGAGCTTCCATTCGGTTAAACTTAGGGGCCGCTTGGCACCGCCCGTGCCCGGGGAAGGTGCTCCTCTACGGCTTAACTGCCACGCACGCTGGCCGGAGCTCTGGTACGGTCCGAACCGCGCGAAACGTCGCCACCGATCGTGTCCGGGGGAACGTGCTCTTCTTCGTCCACTCTCCTCTTCGCCCACGCTCTTCTTCGGCGCACGCCGGCCGTCTAACCGCTCCAGCGCCCCGTCGTGCCGCTCGGCGAAACTACAATGCCCCCGAATATTTTTTAGACCCGCGAAGCACTGAACCCGCGAAAGGTGAACCGCGAAGTAGCGAGGGTTCACTGTATGTATAAGACCAAGACCTACAAAAAAGTCTCTTGGAGCAATGAGCTAGGTTTTACAGGAAGTCGGCCATTTTGAATTTACTTAAAAGGGGGCGGGTCACCACAATGGACTTTGTGTAGAAATTATTATTGGGGCCCGAGCAGCGACCGCGGCGAGGTCCCTATTGTTTTTGTAGAAAATATTATTACTTTTATTATAATTATTATTATTATTATTAGGGCCTGAGCAGCGACCGCTGCGAAGTCCCTATTGTTTTTGTAGAAATTATTTTTATTATTATTTTTCCGATTGTTCGATCGCATTTTTGACCCCCGAAACATGCACAAAAACTCACCAAAGTTGGCAGTCTCATCGGGCATGGCGAAAAATTTGATATTTTAATGTCTAATATGAACAAGAAGTGAGTTATGAATTTTTGAAAGTCCGACTTTTGCCCTTTTTTGCATGTTTACAGGGGTCATTCTTTTGCACCCTGATCCTAAAGGCTTCATCTGATTGCCTTAAAATTCTGTCTGTAGCTTCTGAAGACCTGGGACAAACACTGGGGCTAAAATTTTTTGTTTCCGAAATACTATATGACGGGGGCGGGGCATCAAAGTTTTCACTTAAGATTTCCTTCGCCGCAATGGACAAAATGCTTAATAACTCTCCTGCACATGCTGCTAAAAATCCAAAACTTCACATGTACATAAAGAGTCTGTACCTGAAGACATCTATATGTTTATATTCAGTTATACACCTTGCGCCAATCAATATCATTTTTTACATTTTGACGTACTGCACGGTGCCCTTTTAACGAATCTGATTGAAAATTGGCTAGAAAAGACTCAAGACATTGATCTTACTCTATCCCTATTTTTGTGACTTTCCTTCGAAGGGCGTGGCTATTACGGTGCCGCAGAGTCTGATTATTCTCAGTGGCAACAAAAGTTCCTGCAAAATGATTCAGATGATCCATCTTCTCGAAATTTTTCACATTTGAGGATATTCAGGCCCTGAAGACGGCTGCCAACTTATTTTTGATCGCAGTGGTAGCGCCACCAACTGGTTAAAACAAATACAAATTATTTTCGTTGATTTTTTTCTCCGGGCAGGTTAACAAAATCTACCTTACATTTGCTCGGATGAGTGTTTAGGCCTTGAGGATGTCACAATACGAAAGTCTTTCGCCTTCTTCAGAGTGTCACATGATGGTGTCTTGTGGCCCGTCTTTATCAGCTGATGTTCCATGAGGGCGTGACTTACCTGTCACAAGAATGAAGGCAAGTCACGCCCCCCGCTGTCCGTTCACTCCGCCAAAATGCTGCTCCAGGTGGTAGAGAGGATGAAGGCTCCCTTGTCTCTGTTCATGGTTTTTATGCCTCGCTTGCAGATCTCAATGGCCTCTCTGATCCAGCGCTGTTGTTTATTCTCTTCGGTGCGGATGACCCTGCCCTTCTCCCGGTCCATGATGTGGTTTTCCCTTTTGCAGCGGTCAGTGATTGCTGATTTGTAATGTTCATGTTGTGCTTGTTCTTTTACTGCTCTGATTTTTTCATTTTTTTGACAGGTAAGTCACACCCTCATGGAACATCAGCTGATAAAGACGGGTCTCAAGACACCATCATGCGACACTCTGAAGAAGGCAAAAGACTCGCCGAAACATGTCAGGTAAAAAATTAACCTAAAACATAATTGTCTGCTTTTAATGAATCAGTCAAATATCAATAATAAGAAGACAAAATGAACCTAATACAAATAAATGAATGCTTAATAACTCCCCTGCACATGCTCCTAAAAATCCAAACCTTCACCTGTAAATAAAACGTCCCGACCTGAAGACATCTTAATGTTATTATTTTGTTATACACACAGCGCCGCCAAGTGGAATCAAAAATTTGTTTTTATTTTAATTTTCACGTACTGCACGGTGCCCTTTTGACGAATCCGACTGAAAATTAGTCAGAAAAGACTCAAGACAATGAATGATCTTACTCTCTGCCGAATTTTGTGACGTTTTGGCAAAAGGCGTGGCTATTACGGTGCTGAAAAGTCCGATTGTACTCTGTGGCAACAAAAGCTCCGGCAACATGACTCAGATGATCCTATCTTCTCGAAGTTGTACACATTTGAGGATACTTCAGCCCTGAAGACATCTACCGACTTATTTTTCATCGTAGTAGTAGCGCCACCAACTGGTAAAAGCTAATACAAGTTATTTTCTTGGATGTTTTTCTCCGTGCAACTCAACAAGGTCGCCCTCATATATGCTCGGATGACTGTTTCGGCCATGAGGATGTCACAATACGAAATTAGTCCTTTTTCGTGAAAAGTTGTGGGAGTGGCATTGCACTGTTCGGCAATAAAACAACGCTGATTATGAGGTTCTAAATATGAACGACAACTTGTGAAACTTTACACACACATCAGGCCGAGCAAATTTATCAATATTTTATACGTTAGTTGTGCAGCTTTTTTTAAATGGCTCGCCATGGCCCTTGAGAAATGTTCAAAAAAGCAGCCCTGATTGAGTGTTTCACCTCGCTTTTTGTAAATTTTATGGAGTACAGTGAACCCTCGGTTATCGCGGTTAATGGGGACCGAGACCACCCGCGAAAACTGAAAATCCGCGAAGTAGCGGCGCACCTTCAAAAATGCTTAAAAAAAATATACAATATATATAATAAATATATATATATATATATATATATATATATATACGGGGAGAGAGAGAGTGAAATTCATTTTATAACAAAAAAACCAAATTATTATTAAAACGTATTATTTTTTTATTCCCCAGCCATTCTTTTTGTATTTATTTAATTACTCCGACTTTTACCTGCTGGTACGCCGTCCGGTGTGCCCTGTGAAATGAAAGGTGGCATTCTTTATTTATTTATTCATTTATTCATTCATAACTGACAGCCTCGCGCTCCGCTCGTGCCCGGGCGGAAGAGGTGCTCCAATTCGGCTTAACTGTGACACACGCCCGCCCTCCTCCCCCGGAACTTCCATTCGGTTAAACTTAGGGGCCGCTTGGCACCGCCCGTGCCCGGGGAAGGTGCTCCTCTTCGGCTTACTGTGACGCGAGCATGCCCTCCTCCTCCGGAGCTTCCATTCAGTTAAACTTAGGGGCCGCTTGGAACCGCCCGTGCCCGGGGAAGGTGCTCCTCTTCGGCTTACTGTGACGCGAGCATGCCCTCCTCCTCCGGAGCTTCCATTCGGTTAAACTTAGGGGCCGCTTGGCACCGCCCGTGCCCGGGGAAGGTGCTCCTCTACGGCTTAACTGCCACGCACGCCGGCCGGAGCTCTGGTACGGTCCGAACCGCGCGAAACGTCGCCACCGATCGTGTCAGGGAGAACGTGCTCTTCTTCGTCCACTCTCCTCTTCGCCCACGCTCTTCTTCGGCGCACGCCGGCCGTCTAACCGCTCCAGCGCCCCGTCGTGCCGCTCGGCGAAACTACAATGCCCCCGAATATTTTTTAGACCCGCGAAGCACTGAACCCGCGAAAGGTGAACCGCGAAGTAGCGAGGGTTCACTGTATGTATAAGACCAAGACCTACAAAAAAGTCTCTTGGAGCAATGAGCTAGGTTTTACAGGAAGTCGGCCATTTTGAATTTACTTAAAAGGGGGCGGGTCACCACAATGGACTTTGTGTAGAAATTATTATTGGGGCCCGAGCAGCGACGGCGGCGAGGTCCCTATTGTTTTTGTAGAAATTATTATTAGGGCCTGAGCAGCGACCGCTACGAGGTCCCCATTGTTTTTGTGGAAATTATTATTATTTTTATTATTATTATTATTAGGGCCCGAGCAGTGACCGCTGCGAGGTCCCTATTGTTTTTCTAGAAATTGTTATTAGGGCCCGAGCTGCGACGGCTGCGAGGTCCCTATTGTTTTTGTAGAAAATATTATTACTTTTATTATTATTAATATTATTATTATTATTATTAGGGCCTGAGCAGCGACCGCTGCGAAGTCCCTATTGTTTTTGTAGAAATTATTATTATTATTATTTTTCCGATTGTTCGATCGCATTTTTGACCCCCGAAACATGCACAAAAACTCACCAAACTTGGCAGTCTCATCGGGCATGGCGAAAAATTTGATATTTTAACGTCTAATATGAACAGGAAGTGAGTTATGAATTTTTGAAAGTCCGACTTTTGCCCTTTTTTGCATGTTTACAGGGGTCATTCTTTTGCACCCTGATCCTAAAGGCTTCATCTGATTGCCTTAAAATTCTGTCTGTAGCATCTGAAGACCTGGGACAAACACTGGGGCTAAATTTTTTTGTTTCCGAAATACTATATGACGGGGGCGGGGCTTCAAAGTTTTCACTTAAGATTTCCTTCGCCGCAATGGACAAAATGCTTAATAACTCTCCTGCACATGCTGCTAAAAATCCAAAACTTCACATGTACATAAAAAGTCTGTACCTGAAGACATCTATATGTTTATATTCAGTTATACACCTTGCGCCAATCAATATCATTTTTTACATTTTGACGTACTGCACGGTGCCCTTTTAACGAATCTGATTGAAAATTGGCCAGAAAAGACTCAAGACATTGATCTTACTCTATCCCTATTTTTGTGACTTTCCTTCGAAGGGCGTGGCTATTACGGTGCCGCAGAGTCTGATTATTCTCCGTGGCAACAAAAGTTCCTGCAAAATGATTCAGATGATCCATCTTCTCGAAATTTTTCACATTTGAGGATATTCAGGCCCTGAAGACGGCTGCCAACTTATTTTTGATCGCAGTGGTAGCGCCACCAACTGGTTAAAACAAATACAAATTATTTTCGTTGATGTTTTTCTCCGGGCAGGTGAACAAAATCTACCTTATATTTGCTCGGATGAGTGTTTAGGCCTTGAGCATGTCACAATACGAAAGTCTTTCGCCTTCTTCAGAGTGTCACATGATGCTGTCTTGTGACCCGTCTTTATCAGCTGATGTTCCATGAGGGCGTGACTTACCTGTCACAAGAATGAAGGCAAGTCACGCCCCCCGCTGTCCGTTCACTCCGCCAAGATGCTGGTCCAGGTGGTAGAGAGGATGAAGGCTCCCTTGTCTCTGTTCATGGTTTTTATGCCTCGCTTGCAGATCTCAATGGCCTCTCTGATCCAGCGCTGTTGTTTGTTCTCTTCTGTGCGGATGACCCTGCCCTTCTCCCGGTCCATGATGTGGTTTTCCCTTTTGCAGTGGTCAGTGATTGCTGATTTGTAATGTTCATGTTGTGCTTGTTCTTTTACTGCTCTGATTTTTTTCATTTTTTTGACAGGTAAGTCACACCCTCATGGAACATCAGCTCAAGACACCATCATGCGACACTCTGAAGAAGGCGAAAGACTCGCCGAAACATGTCAGGTAAAAAATTAACCTAAAACATAATTGTCTGCTTTTAATGAATCAGTCAAATATCAATAATAAGAAGACAAAATGAACCTAATACAAATAAATGAATGCTTAATAACTCCCCTGCACATGCTCCTAAAAATCCAAACCTTCACCTGTAAATAAAACGTCCCGACCTGAAGACATCGTAATGTTATTATTTTGTTATACACACAGTGCCGCCAAGTGGAATCAAAAATTTGTTTTTATTTTAATTTTCACGTACTGCACGGTGCCCTTTTGACGAATCCGACTGAAAATGAGTCAGAAAAGACTCAAGACAATGATCTTACTCTCTGCCGAATTTTGTGGCGTTTTGGCAAAAGGCGTGGCTATTAAGGTGCTGAAAAGTCCGATTGTACTCTGTGGCAACAAAAGCTCCGGCAACATGACTCAGATGATCTTATCTTCTCGAAGTTGTACACATTTGAGGATACTTCAGCCCTGAAGACATCTACCAACTTATTTTACATCGTAGTAGTAGCGCCACCAACTGGTAAAAGCTAATACAAGTTATTTTCTTGTATGTTTTTCTCCGTGCAACTCAACAAGGTCGCCCTCATATATGCTCGGATGACTGTTTCGGCCATGAGGATGTCACAATACGAAATTCGTCCTTTTTCGTGAAAAGTTGTGGGAGTGGCATTGCACTGTTCGGCAATAAAACAAAGCTGATTATGAGGTTCTAAATATGAACGACAACTCGTAAAACTTTACACACACATCAGGCCGAGCAAATTTATCAATATTTTATACGTTAGTTGTGCAGCTTTTTTGAAATGGCTCGCCATGGCCCTCGAGAAATGTTAAAAAAAGCAGCTCTGGTTGAGTGTTTCACCTCGCTTTTTGTAAATTTTATGGAGTACAGTGAACCCTCGGTTATCGCGGTTAATGGGGACCGAGACCACCCGCGAAAACTGAAAATCCGCGAAGTAGCGGCGCACCTTCAAAAATGCTTAAAAAAAATATACAATATATATAATAAATATATATATATATATATATATATATATATATATATATATATATATATATATACGGGGAGAGAGAGAGTGAAATTCATGTTATAACAAAAAAACCAAATTATTATTAAAACGTATTATTTTTTTATTCCCCAGCCATTCTTTTAGTATTTATTTAATTACTCCGACTTTTACCTGCTGGTACGCCGTCCGGTGTGCCCTGTGAAATGAAAGGTGGCATTCTTTATTTATTTATTCATTTATTCATTCATAACTGACAGCCTCGCGCTCCGCTCGTGCCCGGGCAGAAGAGGTGCTCCAATTTGGCTTAACTGTGACACACGCCCGCCCTCCTCCCCCGGAGCTTCCATTCGGTTAAACTTAGGGGCCGCTTGGCACCGCCCGTGCCCGGGGAAGGTGCTCCTCTTCGGCTTACTGTGACGCGAGCATGCCCTCCTCCTCCGGAGCTTCCATTCGGTTAAACTTAGGGGCCGCTTGGAACCGCCCGTGCCCGGGGAAGGTGCTCCTCTACAGCTTAACTGCCACGCACGCCGGCCGGAGCTCTGGTACGGTCCGAACCGCGCGAAACGTCGCCACCGATCGTGTCCGAGGGAACGTGCTCTTCTTCGTCCACTCTCCTCTTCGCCCACGCTCTTCTTCGGCGCACGGCGGCCGTCTAACCGCTCCAGCGCCCCGTCGTGCCGCTCGGCGAAACTACAATGCCCCCGAATATTTTTTAGACCCGCGAAGCACTGAACCCGCGAAAGGTGAACCGCGAAGTAGCGAGGGTTCACTGTATGTATAAGACCAAGACCTACAAAAAAGTCTCTTGGAGCAATGAGCTAGGTTTTACAGGAAGTCGGCCATTTTGAATTTACTTAAAAGGGGGCGGGTCACCACAATGGACTTTGTGTAGAAATTATTATTGGGGCCCGAGCACCGACCGCGGCGAGGTCCCTATTGTTTTTGTAGAAAACATTATTACTTTTATTATTATTATTATTATTATTATTAGGGCCTGAGCAGCGACCGCTGCGAAGTCCCTATTGTTTTTGTAGAAATTATTATTATTATTATTTTTCCGATTGTTCGATCGCATTTTTGACCCCCGAAACATGCACAAAAACTCACCAAACTTGGCAGTCTCATCGGGCATGGCGAAAAATTTGATATTTTAACGTCTAATATGAACAGGAAGTGAGTTATGAATTTTTGAAAGTCCGACTTTTGCCCTTTTTTGCATGTTTACAGGGGTCATTCTTTTGCACCCTGATCCTAAAGGCTTCATCTGATTGCCTTAAAATTCTGTCTGTAGCATCTGAAGACCTGGGACAAACACTGGGGCTAAAATTGTTTGTTTCCGAAATACTATATGACGGGGGCGGGGCTTCAAAGTTTTCACTTAAGATTTCCTTCGCCGCAATGGACAAAATGCTTAATAACTCTCCTGCACATGCTGCTAAAAATCCAAAACTTCACATGTACATAAAGAGTCTGTACCTGAAGACATCTATATGTTTATATTCAGTTATACACCTTGCGCCAATCAATATCATTTTTTACATTTTGACGTACTGCATGGTGCCCTTTTAACGAATCCGATTGAAAATTGGCTAGAAAAGACTCAAGACATTGATCTTACTCTATCCCTATTTTTATGACTTTCCTTCAAAGGGCGTGGCTATTACGGTGCCGCAGAGTCTGATTATTCTCCGTGGCAACAAAAGTTCCTGCAAAATGATTCAGATGATCCATCTTCTGGAAATCCTTCACATTTGAGGATATTCAGGCCCTGAAGACGGCTGCCAACTTATTTTTGATCGCAGTGGTAGTGCCACCAACTGGTTAAAACAAATACAAATTATTTTCGTTGATGTTTTTCTCCGGGCAGGTGAACATAATCTACCTTATATTTGCTCGGATGAGTGTTTAGGCCTTGAGCATGTCACAATACGAAAGTCTTTCGCCTTCTTCAGAGTGTCACATGATGCTGTCTTGTGACCCGTCTTTATCAGCTGATGTTCCATGAGGGCGTGACTTACCTGTCACAAGAATGAAGGCAAGTCACGCCCCCGCAGTCCGTTCACTCCGCCAAGATGCTGCTCCAGGTGGTAGAGAGGATGAAGGCTCCCTTGTCTCTGTTCATGGTTTTTATGCCTCGCTTGCAGATCTCAATGGCCTCTCTGATCCAGCGCTGTTGTTTGTTCTCTTCTGTGCGGATGACCCTGCCCTTCTCCCGGTCCATGATGTGGTTTTCCCTTTTGCAGTGGTCAGTGATTGCTGATTTGTAATGTTCATGTTGTGCTTGTTCTTTTACTGCTCTGATTTTTTCATTTTTTTGACAGGTAAGTCACACCCTCATGGAACATCAGCTCAAGACACCATCATGCGACACTCTGAAGAAGGCAAAAGACTCGCCGAAACATGTCAGGTAAAAAATTAACCTAAAACATAATTGTCTGCTTTTAATGAATCAGTCAAATATCAATAATAAGAAGACAAAATGAACCTAATACAAATAAATGAATGCTTAATAACTCCCCTGCACATGCTCCTAAAAATCCAAACCTTCACCTGTAAATAAAACGTCCCGACCTGAAGACATCTTAATGTTATTATTTTGTTATACACACAGTGCCGCCAAGTGGAATCAAAAATTTGTTTTTATTTTAATTTTCACATACTGCACGGTGCCCTTTTGACGAATCCGACTGAAAATGAGTCAGAAAAGATTCAAGACAATGATCTTACTCTCTGCCGAATTTTGTGACGTTTTGGCAAAAGGCGTGGCTATTAAGGTGCTGAAAATTCCGATTGTACTCTGTGGCAACAAAAGCTCCGGCAACATGACTCAGATGATCCTATCTTCTCGAAGTTGTACACATTTGAGGATACTTCAGCCCTGAAGACATCTACCAACTTATTTTACATCGTAGTAGTAGCGCCACCAACTGGTAAAAGCTAATACAAGTTATTTTCTTGGATGTTTTTCTCCGTGCAACTCAACAAGGTCGCCCTCATATATGCTCGGATGACTGTTTCGGCCATGAGGATGTCACAATACGAAATTCGTCCTTTTTCATGAAAAGTTGTGGGAGTGGCATTGCACTGTTCGGCAATAAAACAAAGCTGATTATGAGGTTCTAAATATGAACGACAACTCGTAAAACTTTACACACACATCAGGCCGAGCAAATTTATCAATATTTTATACGTTAGTTGTGCAGCTTTTTTGAAATGGCTCGCCATGGCCCTCGAGAAATGTTAAAAAAAGCAGCTCTGGTTGAGTGTTTCACCTCGCTTTTTGTAAATTTTATGGAGTACAGTGAACCCTCGGTTATCGCGGTTAACGGGGACCGAGACCACCCGCGAAAACTGAAAATCCGCGAAGTAGCGGCGCACCTTCAAAAATGCTTAAAAAAAATAAACAATATATATAATAAATATATATATATATATATATATATATATGTATATATATATATATATATATATATACGGGGAGAGAGAGAGTGAAATTCATGTTATAACAAAAAAACTAAATTATTATTAAAACGTATTATTTTTTTATTCCCCAGCCATTCTTTTAGTATTTATTTAATTACTCCGACTTTTACCTGCTGGTACGCCGTCCGGTGTGCCCTGTGAAATGAAAGGTGGCATTCTTTATTTATTTATTCATTCATAACTGACAGCCTCGCGCTCCGCTCGTGCCCGGGCAGAAGAGGTGCTCCAATTTGGCTTAACTGTGACACACGCCCGCCCTCCTCCCCCGGAGCTTCCATTCGGTTAAACTTAGGGGCCGCTTGGCACCGCCCGTGCCCGGGGAAGGTGCTCCTCTTCGGCTTACTGTGACGCGAGCATGCCCTCCTCCTCCGGAGCTTCCATTCGGTTAAACTTAGGGGCCGCTTGGAACCGCCCGTGCCCGGGGAAGGTGCTCCTCTACGGCTTAACTGCCACGCACGCCGGCCGGAGCTCTGGTACGGTCCGAACCGCGCGAAACGTCGCCACCGATCGTGTCCGGGGGAACGTGCTCTTCTTCGTCCACTCTCCTCTTCGCCCACGCTCTTCTTCGGCGCACGCCGGCCGTCTAACCGCTCCAGCGCCCCGTCGTGCCGCTCGGCGAAACTACAATGCCCCCGAATATTTTTTAGACCCGCGAAGCACTGAACCCGCGAAAGGTGAACCGCGAAGTAGCGAGGGTTCACTGTATGTATAAGACCAAGACCTACAAAAAAGTCTCTTGGAGCAATGAGCTAGGTTTTACAGGAAGTCGGCCATTTTGAATTTACTTAAAAGGGGGCGGGTCACCACAATGGACTTTGTGTAGAAATTATTATTGGGGCCCGAGCAGCGACCGCGGCGAGGTCCCTATTGTTTTTGTAGAAAACATTATTACTTTTATTATTATTATTATTATTATTATTAGGGCCTGAGCAGCGACCGCTGCGAAGTCCCTATTGTTTTTGTAGAAATTATTATTATTATTATTTTTCCCATTGTTCGATCGCATTTTTGACCCCCGAAACATGCACAAAAACTCACCAAACTTGGCAGTCTCATCGGGCATGGCGAAAAATTTGATATTTTCACGTCTAATATGAACAGGAAGTGAGTTATGAATTTTTGAAAGTCCGACTTTTGCCCTTTTTTGCATGTTTACAGGGGTCATTCTTTTGCACCCTGATCCTAAAGGCTTCATCTGATTGCCTTAAAATTCTGTCTGTAGCATCTGAAGACCTGGGACAAACACTGGGGCTAAAATTTTTTGTTTCCGAAATACTATATGACGGGGGCGGGGCTTCAAAGTTTTCACTTAAGATTTCCTTCGCCGCAATGGACAAAATGCTTAATAACTCTCCTGCACATGCTGCTAAAAATCCAAAACTTCACATGTACATAAAGAGTCTGTACCTGAAGACATCTATATGTTTATATTCAGTTATACACCTTGCGCCAATCAATATCATTTTTTACATTTTGACGTACTGCACGGTGCCCTTTTAACGAATCTGATTGAAAATTGGCTAGAAAAGACTCAAGACATTGATCTTACTCTATCCCTATTTTTGTGACTTTCCTTCGAAGGGCGTGGCTATTACGGTGCCGCAGAGTCTGATTATTCTCCGTGGCAACAAAAGTTCCTGCAAAATGATTCAGATGATCCATCTTCTCGAAATTTTTCACATTTGAGGATATTCAGGCCCTGAAGACGGCTGCCAACTTATTTTTGATCGCAGTGGTCGCGCCACCAACTGGTTAAAACAAATACAAATTATTTTCGTAGATTTTTTTCTCCGGGCAGGTTAACAAAATCTACCTTACATTTGCTCGGATGAGTGTTTAGGCCTTGAGGATGTCACAATACGTAAGTCTTTCGCCTTCTTCAGAGTGTCACATGATGGTGTCTTGTGGCCCGTCTTTATCAGCTGATGTTCCATGAGGGCGTGACTTACCTGTCACAAGAATGAAGGCAAGTCACGCCCCCCGCTGTCCGTTCACTCCGCCAAAATGCTCCTCCAGGTGGTAGAGAGGATGAAGGCTCCCTTGTCTCTGTTCATGGTTTTTATGCCTCGCTTGCAGATCTCAATGGCCTCTCTGATCCAGCGCTGTTGTTTGTTCTCTTCGGTGCGGATGACCCTGCCCTTCTCCCGGTCCATGATGTGGTTTTCCCTTTTGCAGTGGTCAGTGATTGCTGATTTGTAATGTTCATGTTGTGCTTGTTCTTTTACTGCTCTGATTTTTCATTTTTTTGACAGGTAAGTCACACCCTCATGGAACATCAGCTGATAAAGACGGGTCTCAAGACACCATCATGCGACACTCTGAAGAAGGCGAAAGACTCGCCGAAACATGTCAGGTAAAAAATTAACCTAAAACATAATTGTCTGCTTTTAATGAATCAGTCAAATATCAATAATAAGAAGACAAAATGAACCTAATACAAATAAATGAATGCTTAATAACTCCCCTGCACATGCTCCTAAAAATCCAAACCTTCACCTGTAAATAAAACGTCCCGACCTGAAGACATCTTAATGTTATTATTTTGTTATACACACAGTGCCGCCAAGTGGAATCAAAAATTTGTTTTTATTTTAATTTTCACGTACTGCACGGTGCCCTTTTGACGAATCCGACTGAAAATTAGTCAGAAAAGACTCAAGACAATGATCTTACTCTCTGCCGAATTTTGTGACGTTTTGGCAAAAGGCGTGGCTATTAAGGTGCTGAAAAGTCCGATTGTACTCTGTGGTAACAAAAGCTCCGGCAACATGACTCAGATGATCCTATCTTCTCGAAGTTGTACACATTTGAGGATACTTCAGCCCTGAAGACATCTACCAACTTATTTTACATCGTAGTAGTAGCGCCACCAACTGGTAAAAGCTAATACAAGTTATTTTCTTGGATGTTTTTCTCCGTGCAACTCAACAAGGTCGCCCTCATATATGCTCGGATGACTGTTTCGGCCATGAGGATGTCACAATACGAAATTCCTGATTTTTCGTGAAAAGTTGTGGGAGTGGCATTGCACTGTTCGGCAATAAAACAAAGCTGATTATGAGGTTCTAAATATGAACGACAACTCGTAAAACTTTACACACACATCAGGCCGAGCAAATTTATCAATATTTTATACGTTAGTTGTGCAGCTTTTTTGAAATGGCTCGCCATGGCCCTCGAGAAATGTTAAAAAAAAGCAGCTCTGGTTGAGTGTTTCACCTCGCTTTTTGTAAATTTTATGGAGTACAGTGAACCCTCGGTTATCGCGGTTAATGGGGACCGAGACCATCCGCGAAAACTGAAAATCCGCGAAGTAGCGGCGCACCTTCAAAAATGCTTAAAAAAAATATACAATATATATAATAAATATATAAATATATATATATATATATATATATATATATATATATATATACGGGGAGAGAGAGAGTGAAATTCATGTTATAACAAAAAAACCAAATTATTATTAAAACGTATTGTTTTTTTATTCCCCAGCCATTCTTTTTGTATTTATTTAATTACTCCGACTTTTACCTGCTGGTACGCCGTCCGGTGTGCCCTGTGAAATGAAAGGTGGCATTCTTTATTTATTTATTCATTTATTCATTCATAACTGACAGCCTCGCGCTCCGCTCGTGCCCGGGCAGAAGAGGTGCTCCAATTTGGCTTAACTGTGACACACGCCCGTCCTCCTCCCCCGGAGCTTCCATTCGGTTAAACTTAGGGGCCGCTTGGCACCGCCCGTGCCCGGGGAAGGTGCTCCTCTTCGGCTTACTGTGACGCGAGCATGCCCTCCTCCTCCGGAGCTTCCATTCGGTTAAACTTAGGGGCCGCTTGGAACCGCCCGTGCCCGGGGAAGGTGCTCCTCTTCGGCTTACTGTGACGCGAGCATGCCCTCCTCCTCCGGAGCTTCCATTCGGTTAAACGTAGGGGCCGCTTGGCACCGCCCGTGCCCGGGGAAGGTGCTCCTCTACGGCTTAACTGCCACGCACGCTGGCCGGAGCTCTGGTACGGTCCGAACCGCGCGAAACGTCGCCACCGATCGTGTCCGGGGGAACGTGCTCTTCTTCGTCCACTCTCCTCTTCGCCCACGCTCTTCTTCGGCGCACGCTGGCCGTCTAACCGCTCCAGCGCCCCGTCGTGCCGCTCGGCGAAACTACAATGCCCCCGAATATTTTTTAGACCCGCGAAGCACTGAACCCGCGAAAGGTGAACCGCGAAGTAGCGAGGGTTCACTGTATGTATAAGACCAAGACCTACAAAAAAGTCTCTTGGAGCAATGAGCTAGGTTTTACAGGAAGTCGGCCATTTTGAATTTACTTAAAAGGGGGCGGGTCACCACAATGGACTTTGTGTAGAAATTATTATTGGGGCCCGAGCAGCGACCGCGGCGAGGTCCCTATTGTTTTTGTAGAAGATATTATTACTTTTATTATTATTATTATTATTATTATTAGGGCCTGAGCAGCGACCGCTGCGAAGTACCTATTGTTTTTGTAGAAATTATTATTATTATTATTTTTCCGATTGTTCGATCGCATTTTTGACCCCCGAAACATGCACAAAAACTCACCAAACTTGGCAGTCTCATCGGGCATGGCGAAAAATTTGATATTTTAACGTCTAATATGAACAGGAAGTGAGTTATGAATTTTTGAAAGTCCGACTTTTGCCCTTTTTTGCATGTTTACAGGGGTCATTCTTTTGCACCCTGATCCTAAAGGCTTCATCTGATTGCCTTAAAATTCTGTCTGTAGCATCTGAAGACCTGGCACAAACACTGGGGCTAAAATTTTTTGTTTCCAAAATACTATATGACGGGGGCGGGGCATCAAAGTTTTCACTTAAGATATCCTTCGCCGCAATGGACAAAATGCTTAATAACTCTCCTGCACATGCTGCTAAAAATCCAAAACTTCACATGTACATAAAGAGTCTGTACCTGAAGACATCTATATGTTTATATTCAGTTATACACCTTGCGCCAATCAATATCATTTTTTACATTTTGACGTACTGCACGGTGCCCTTTTAACGAATCTGATTGAAAATTGGCTAGAAAAGACTCAAGACATTGATCTTACTCTATCCCTATTTTTGTGACTTTCCTTCGAAGGGCGTGGCTATTACGGTGCCGCAGAGTCTGATTATTCTCCGTGGCAACAAAAGTTCCTGCAAAATGATTCAGATGATCCATCTTCTCGAAATTTTTCACATTTGAGGATATTCAGGCCCTGAAGACGGCTGCCAACTTATTTTTGATCGCAGTGGTAGCGCCACCAACTGGTTAAAACAAATACAAATTATTTTCGTTGATTTTTTTCTCCGGGCAGGTTAACAAAATCTACCTTACATTTGCTCGGATGAGTGTTTAGGCCTTGAGGATGTCACAATACGAAAGTCTTTCGCCTTCTTCAGAGTGTCACATGATGGTGTCTTGTGGCCCGTCTTTATCAGCTGATGTTCCATGAGGGCGTGACTTACCTGTCACAAGAATGAAGGCAAGTCACGCCCCCCGCTGTCCGTTCACTCCGCCAAAATGCTGCTCCAGGTGGTAGAGAGGATGAAGGCTCCCTTGTCTCTGTTCATGGTTTTTATGCCTCGCTTGCAGATCTCAATGGCCTCTCTGATCCAGCGCTGTTGTTTGTTCTCTTCGGTGCGGATGACCCTGCCCTTCTCCCGGTCCATGATGTGGTTTTCCCTTTTGCAGTGGTCAGTGATTGCTGATTTGTAATGTTCATGTTGTGCTTGTTCTTTGACTGCTCTGATTTTTCATTTTTTTGACAGGTAAGTCACACCCTCATGGAACATCAGCTGATAAAGACGGGTCTCAAGACACCATCATGCGACACTCTGAAGAAGGCGAAAGACTCGCCGAAACATGTCAGGTAAAAAATTTACCTAAAACATAATTGTCTGCTTTTAATGAATCAGTCAAATATCAATAATAAGAGGACAAAATGAACCTAATACAAATAAACGAATGCTTAATAACTCCCCTGCACATGCTCCTAAAAATCCAAACCTTCACCTGTAAATAAAACGTCCCGACCTGAAGACATCTTAATGTTATTATTTTGTTATACACACAGTGCCGCCAAGTGGAATCAAAAATTTGTTTTTATTTTAATTTTCACGTACTGCACGGTGCCCTTTTGACGAATCCGACTGAAAATTAGTCAGAAAAGACTCAAGACAATGATCTTACTCTCTGCCGAATTTTGTGACGTTTTGGCAAAAGGCGTGGCTATTAAGGTGCTGAAAAGTCCGATTGTACTCTGTGGCAACAAAAGCTCCGGCAACATGACTCAGATGATCCTATCTTCTCGAAGTTGTACACATTTGAGGATACCTCAGCCCTGAAGACATCTACCAACTTATTTTACATCGTAGTAGTAGCGCCACCAACTGGTAAAAGCTAATACAAGTTATTTTCTTGGATGTTTTTCTCCGTGCAACTCAACAAGGTCGCCCTCATATATGCTCGGATGACTGTTTCGGCCATGAGGATGTCACAATACGAAATTCGTGATTTTTCGTGAAAAGTTGTGGGAGTGGCATTGCACTGTTCGGCAATAAAACAAAGCTGATTATGAGGTTCTAAATATGAACGACAACTCGTAAAACTTTACACACACATCAGGCCGAGCAAATTTATCAATATTTTATACGTTAGTTGTGCAGCTTTTTTGAAATGGCTCGCCATGGCCCTCGAGAAATGTTAAAAAAAAGCAGCTCTGGTTGAATGTTTCACCTCGCTTTTTGTAAATTTTATGGAGTACAGTGAACTCTCTGTTATCGCGGTTAATGGGGACCGAGACCATCCGCGAAAACTGAAAATCCGCGAAGTAGCGGCGCACCTTCAAAAATGCTTAAAAAAAATATACAATATATATAATAAATATATAAATATATATATATATATATATATATATATATACGGGGAGAGAGAGAGTGAAATTCATGTTATAACAAAAAAAACAAATTATTATTAAAACGTATTATTTTTTTATTCCCCAGCCATTCTTTTTGTATTTATTTAATTACTCCGACTTTTACCTGCTGGTACGCCGTCCGGTGTGCCCTGTGAAATGAAAGGTGGCATTCTTTATTTATTTATTCATTTATTCATTCATAACTGACAGCCTCGCGCTCCGCTCGTGCCCGGGCAGAAGAGGTGCTCCAATTTGGCTTAACTGTGACACACGCCCGTCCTCCTCCCCCGGAGCTTCCATTCGGTTAAACTTAGGGGCCGCTTGGCACCGCCCGTGCCCGGGGAAGGTGCTCCTCTTCGGCTTACTGTGACGCGAGCATGCCCTCCTCCTCCGGAGCTTCCATTCGGTTAAACTTAGGGGCCGCTTGGAACCGCCCGTGCCCAGGGAAGGTGCTCCTCTTCGGCTTACTGTGACGCGAGCATGCCCTCCTCCTCCGGAGCTTCCATTCGGTTAAACTTAGGGGCCGCTTGGCACCGCCCGTGCCCGGGGAAGGTGCTCCTCTACGGCTTAACTGCCACGCACGCTGGCCGGAGCTCTGGTACGGTCCGAACCGCGCGAAACGTCGCCACCGATCGTGTCCGGGGGAACGTGCTCTTCTTCGTCCACTCTCCTCTTCGCCCACGCTCTTCTTCGGCGCACGCCGGCCGTCTAACCGCTCCAGCGCCCCGTCGTGCCGCTCGGCGAAACTACAATGCCCCCGAATATTTTTTAGACCCGCGAAGCACTGAACCCGCGAAAGGTGAACCGCGAAGTAGCGAGGGTTCACTGTATGTATAAGACCAAGACCTACAAAAAAGTCTCTTGGAGCAATGAGCTAGGTTTTACAGGAAGTCGGCCATTTTGAATTTACTGAAAAGGGGGCGGGTCACCACAATGGACTTTGTGTAGAAATTATTATTGGGGCCCGAGCAGCGACCGCGGCGAGGTCCCTATTGTTTTTGTAGAAGATATTATTACTTTTATTATTATTATTATTATTATTATTAGGGTCTGAGCAGCGACCGCTGCGAAGTCCCTATTGTTTTTGTAGAAATTATTATTATTATTATTTTTCCGATTGTTCGATCGCATTTTTGACCCCCGAAACATGCACAAAAACTCACCAAACTTGGCAGTCTCATCGGGCATGGCGAAAAATTTGATATTTTAACGTCTAATATGAACAGGAAGTGAGTTATGAATTTTTGAAAGTCCGACTTTTGCCCTTTTTTGCATGTTTACAGGGGTCATTCTTTTGCACCCTGATCCTAAAGGCTTCATCTGATTGCCTTAAAATTCTGTCTGTAGCATCTGAAGACCTGGCACAAACACTGGGGCTAAAATTTTTTGTTTCCGAAATACTATATGACGGGGGCGAGGCATCAAAGTTTTCACTTAAGATTTCCTTCGCCGCAATGGACAAAATGCTTAATAACTCTCCTGCACATGCTGCTAAAAATCCAAAACTTCACATGTTCATAAAGAGTCTGTACCTGAAGACTTCTATATATTTATATTCATTTATACACCTTGCGCCAATCAATATCATTTTTTACATTTTGACGTACTGCACGGTGCCCTTTTAACGAATCTGATTGAAAATTGGCTAGAAAAGACTCAAGACATTGATCTTACTCTATCCCTATTTTTGTGACTTTCCTTCGAAGGGCGTGGCTATTACGGTGCCGCAGAGTCTGATTATTCTCCGTGGCAACAAAAGTTCCTGCAAAATGATTCAGATGATCCATCTTCTCGAAATTTTTCACATTTGAGGATATTCAGGCCCTGAAGACGGCTGCCAACTTATTTTTGATCGCAGTGGTAGCGCCACCAACTGGTTAAAACAAATACAAATTATTTTCGTAGATTTTTTTCTCCGGGCAGGTTAACAAAATCTACCTTACATTTGCTCGGATGAGTGTTTAGGCCTTGAGGATGTCACAATACGAAAGTCTTTCGCCTTCTTCAGAGTGTCACATGATGGTGTCTTGTGGCCCGTCTTTATCAGCTGATGTTCCATGAGGGCGTGACTTACCTGTCACAAGAATGAAGGCAAGTCACGCCCCCCGCTGTCCGTTCACTCCGCCAAAATGCTGCTCCAGGTGGTAGAGAGGATGAAGGCTCCCTTGTCTCTGTTCATGGTTTTTATGCCTCGCTTGCAGATCTCAATGGCCTCTCTGATCCAGCGCTGTTGTTTATTCTCTTCGGTGCGGATGACCCTGCCCTTCTCCCGGTCCATGATGTGGTTTTCCCTTTTGCAGCGGTCAGTGATTGCTGATTTGTAATGTTCATGTTGTGCTTGTTCTTTTACTGCTCTGATTTTTTCATTTTTTTGACAGGTAAGTCACACCCTCATGGAACATCAGCTGATAAAGACGGGTCTCAAGACACCATCATGCGACACTCTGAAGAAGGCAAAAGACTCGCCGAAACATGTCAGGTAAAAAATTAACCTAAAACATAATTGTCTGCTTTTAATGAATCAGTCAAATATCAATAATAAGAAGACAAAATGAACCTAATACAAATAAATGAATGCTTAATAACTCCCCTGCACATGCTCCTAAAAATCCAAACCTTCACCTGTAAATAAAACGTCCCGACCTGAAGACATCTTAATGTTATTATTTTGTTATACACACAGCGCCGCCAAGTGGAATCAAAAATTTGTTTTTATTTTAATTTTCACGTACTGCACGGTGCCCTTTTGACGAATCCGACTGAAAATTAGTCAGAAAAGACTCAAGACAATGATCTTACTCTCTGCCGAATTTTGTGACGTTTTGGCAAAAGGCGTGGCTATTACGGTGCTGAAAAGTCCGATTGTACTCTGTGGCAACAAAAGCTCCGGCAACATGACTCAGATGATCCTATCTTCTCGAAGTTGTACACATTTGAGGATACTTCAGCCCTGAAGACATCTACCGACTTATTTTTCATCGTAGTAGTAGCGCCACCAACTGGTAAAAGCTAATACAAGTTATTTTCTTGGATGTTTTTCTCCGTGCAACTCAACAAGGTCGCCCTCATATATGCTCGGATGACTGTTTCGGCCATGAGGATGTCACAATACGAAATTAGTCCTTTTTCGTGAAAAGTTGTGGGAGTGGCATTGCACTGTTCGGCAATAAAACAACGCTGATTATGAGGTTCTAAATATGAACGACAACTCGTGAAACTTTACACACACATCAGGCCGAGCAAATTTATCAATATTTTATACGTTAGTTGTGCAGCTTTTTTTAAATGGCTCGCCATGGCCCTTGAGAAATGTTCAAAAAAGCAGCCCTGATTGAGTGTTTCACCTCGCTTTTTGTAAATTTTATGGAGTACAGTGAACCCTCGGTTATCGCGGTTAATGGGGACCGAGACCACCCGCGAAAACTGAAAATCCGCGAAGTAGCGGCGCACCTTCAAAAATGCTTAAAAAAAATATACAATATATATAATAAATATATATATATATATATATATATATATATATATATATACGGGGAGAGAGAGAGTGAAATTCATTTTTTAACAAAAAAACCAAATTATTATTAAAACGTATTATTTTTTTATTCCCCAGCCATTCTTTTTGTATTTATTTAATTACTCCGACTTTTACCTGCTGGTACGCCGTCCGGTGTGCCCTGTGAAATGAAAGGTGGCATTCTTTATTTATTTATTCATTTATTCATTCATAACTGACAGCCTCGCGCTCCGCTCGTGCCCGGGCGGAAGAGGTGCTCCAATTCGGCTTAACTGTGACACACGCCCGCCCTCCTCCCCCGGAACTTCCATTCGGTTAAACTTAGGGGCCGCTTGGCACCGCCCGTGCCCGGGGAAGGTGCTCCTCTTCGGCTTACTGTGACGCGAGCATGCCCTCCTCCTCCGGAGCTTCCATTCAGTTAAACTTAGGGGCCGCTTGGAACCGCCCGTGCCCGGGGAAGGTGCTCCTCTTTGGCTTACTGTGACGCGAGCATGCCCTCCTCCTCCGGAGCTTCCATTCGGTTAAACTTAGGGGCCGCTTGGCACCGCCCGTGCCCGGGGAAGGTGCTCCTCTACGGCTTAACTGCCACGCACGCCGGCCGGAGCTCTGGTACGGTCCGAACCGCGCGAAACGTCGCCACCGATCGTGTCAGGGAGAACGTGCTCTTCTTCGTCCACTCTCCTCTTCGCCCACGCTCTTCTTCGGCGCACGCCGGCCGTCTAACCGCTCCAGCGCCCCGTCGTGCCGCTCGGCGAAACTACAATGCCCCCGAATATTTTTTAGACCCGCGAAGCACTGAACCCGCGAAAGGTGAACCGCGAAGTAGCGAGGGTTCACTGTATGTATAAGACCAAGACCTACAAAAAAGTCTCTTGGAGCAATGAGCTAGGTTTTACAGGAAGTCGGCCATTTTGAATTTACTTAAAAGGGGGCGGGTCACCACAATGGACTTTGTGTAGAAATTATTATTGGGGCCCGAGCAGCGACGGCGGCGAGGTCCCTATTGTTTTTGTAGAAATTATTATTAGGGCCTGAGCAGCGACCGCTACGAGGTCCCCATTGTTTTTGTGGAAATTATTATTATTTTTATTATTATTATTATTAGGGCCCGAGCAGTGACCGCTGCGAGGTCCCTATTGTTTTTCTAGAAATTGTTATTAGGGCCCGAGCTGCGACGGCTGCGAGGTCCCTATTGTTTTTGTAGAAAATATTATTACTTTTATTATTATTAATATTATTATTATTATTATTAGGGCCTGAGCAGCGACCGCTGCGAAGTCCCTATTGTTTTTGTAGAAATTATTATTATTATTATTTTTCCGATTGTTCGATCGCATTTTTGACCCCCGAAACATGCACAAAAACTCACCAAACTTGGCAGTCTCATCGGGCATGGCGAAAAATTTGATATTTTAACGTCTAATATGAACAGGAAGTGAGTTATGAATTTTTGAAAGTCCGACTTTTGCCCTTTTTTGCATGTTTACAGGGGTCATTCTTTTGCACCCTGATCCTAAAGGCTTCATCTGATTGCCTTAAAATTCTGTCTGTAGCATCTGAAGACCTGGGACAAACACTGGGGCTAAATTTTTTTGTTTCCGAAATACTATATGACGGGGGCGGGGCTTCAAAGTTTTCACTTAAGATTTCCTTCGCCGCAATGGACAAAATGCTTAATAACTCTCCTGCACATGCTGCTAAAAATCCAAAACTTCACATGTACATAAAAAGTCTGTACCTGAAGACATCTATATGTTTATATTCAGTTATACACCTTGCGCCAATCAATATCATTTTTTACATTTTGACGTACTGCACGGTGCCCTTTTAACGAATCTGATTGAAAATTGGCTAGAAAAGACTCAAGACATTGATCTTACTCTATCCCTATTTTTGTGACTTTCCTTCGAAGGGCGTGGCTATTACGGTGCCGCAGAGTCTGATTATTCTCCGTGGCAACAAAAGTTCCTGCAAAATGATTCAGATGATCCATCTTCTCGAAATTTTTCACATTTGAGGATATTCAGGCCCTGAAGACGGCTGCCAACTTATTTTTGATCGCAGTGGTAGCGCCACCAACTGGTTAAAACAAATACAAATTATTTTCGTTGATGTTTTTCTCCGGGCAGGTGAACAAAATCTACCTTATATTTGCTCGGATGAGTGTTTAGGCCTTGAGCATGTCACAATACGAAAGTCTTTCGCCTTCTTCAGAGTGTCACATGATGCTGTCTTGTGACCCGTCTTTATCAGCTGATGTTCCATGAGGGCGTGACTTACCTGTCACAAGAATGAAGGCAAGTCACGCCCCCCGCTGTCCGTTCACTCCGCCAAGATGCTGGTCCAGGTGGTAGAGAGGATGAAGGCTCCCTTGTCTCTGTTCATGGTTTTTATGCCTCGCTTGCAGATCTCAATGGCCTCTCTGATCCAGCGCTGTTGTTTGTTCTCTTCTGTGCGGATGACCCTGCCCTTCTCCCGGTCCATGATGTGGTTTTCCCTTTTGCAGTGGTCAGTGATTGCTGATTTGTAATGTTCATGTTGTGCTTGTTCTTTTACTGCTCTGATTTTTTTCATTTTTTTGACAGGTAAGTCACACCCTCATGGAACATCAGCTCAAGACACCATCATGCGACACTCTGAAGAAGGCGAAAGACTCGCCGAAACATGTCAGGTAAAAAATTAACCTAAAACATAATTGTCTGCTTTTAATGAATCAGTCAAATATCAATAATAAGAAGACAAAATGAACCTAATACAAATAAATGAATGCTTAATAACTCCCCTGCACATGCTCCTAAAAATCCAAACCTTCACCTGTAAATAAAACGTCCCGACCTGAAGACATCGTAATGTTATTATTTTGTTATACACACAGTGCCGCCAAGTGGAATCAAAAATTTGTTTTTATTTTAATTTTCACGTACTGCACGGTGCCCTTTTGACGAATCCGACTGAAAATGAGTCAGAAAAGACTCAAGACAATGATCTTACTCTCTGCCGAATTTTGTGGCGTTTTGGCAAAAGGCGTGGCTATTAAGGTGCTGAAAAGTCCGATTGTACTCTGTGGCAACAAAAGCTCCGGCAACATGACTCAGATGATCTTATCTTCTCGAAGTTGTACACATTTGAGGATACTTCAGCCCTGAAGACATCTACCAACTTATTTTACATCGTAGTAGTAGCGCCACCAACTGGTAAAAGCTAATACAAGTTATTTTCTTGTATGTTTTTCTCCGTGCAACTCAACAAGGTCGCCCTCATATATGCTCGGATGACTGTTTCGGCCATGAGGATGTCACAATACGAAATTCGTCCTTTTTCGTGAAAAGTTGTGGGAGTGGCATTGCACTGTTCGGCAATAAAACAAAGCTGATTATGAGGTTCTAAATATGAACGACAACTCGTAAAACTTTACACACACATCAGGCCGAGCAAATTTATCAATATTTTATACGTTAGTTGTGCAGCTTTTTTGAAATGGCTCGCCATGGCCCTCGAGAAATGTTAAAAAAAGCAGCTCTGGTTGAGTGTTTCACCTCGCTTTTTGTAAATTTTATGGAGTACAGTGAACCCTCGGTTATCGCGGTTAATGGGGACCGAGACCACCCGCGAAAACTGAAAATCCGCGAAGTAGCGGCGCACCTTCAAAAATGCTTAAAAAAAATATACAATATATATAATAAATATATATATATATATATATATATATATATATATATATATATATATATATATATATATATATATATACGGGGAGAGAGAGAGTGAAATTCATGTTATAACAAAAAAAACAAATTATTATTAAAACGTATTATTTTTTTATTCCCCAGCCATTCTTTTAGTATTTATTTAATTACTCCGACTTTTACCTGCTGGTACGCCGTCCGGTGTGCCCTGTGAAATGAAAGGTGGCATTCTTTATTTATTTATTCATTTATTCATTCATAACTGACAGCCTCGCGCTCCGCTCGTGCCCGGGCAGAAGAGGTGCTCCAATTTGGCTTAACTGTGACACACGCCCGCCCTCCTCCCCCGGAGCTTCCATTCGGTTAAACTTAGGGGCCGCTTGGCACCGCCCGTGCCCGGGGAAGGTGCTCCTCTTCGGCTTACTGTGACGCGAGCATGCCCTCCTCCTCCGGAGCTTCCATTCGGTTAAACTTAGGGGCCGCTTGGAACCGCCCGTGCCCGGGGAAGGTGCTCCTCTACAGCTTAACTGCCACGCACGCCGGCCGGAGCTCTGGTACGGTCCGAACCGCGCGAAACGTCGCCACCGATCGTGTCCGAGGGAACGTGCTCTTCTTCGTCCACTCTCCTCTTCGCCCACGCTCTTCTTCGGCGCACGGCGGCCGTCTAACCGCTCCAGCGCCCCGTCGTGCCGCTCGGCGAAACTACAATGCCCCCGAATATTTTTTAGACCCGCGAAGCACTGAACCCGCGAAAGGTGAACCGCGAAGTAGCGAGGGTTCACTGTATGTATAAGACCAAGACCTACAAAAAAGTCTCTTGGAGCAATGAGCTAGGTTTTACAGGAAGTCGGCCATTTTGAATTTACTTAAAAGGGGGCGGGTCACCACAATGGACTTTGTGTAGAAATTATTATTGGGGCCCGAGCACCGACCGCGGCGAGGTCCCTATTGTTTTTGTAGAAAACATTATTACTTTTATTATTATTATTATTATTATTATTAGGGCCTGAGCAGCGACCGCTGCGAAGTCCCTATTGTTTTTGTAGAAATTATTATTATTATTTTTCCGATTGTTCGATCGCATTTTTGACCCCCGAAACATGCACAAAAACTCACCAAACTTGGCAGTCTCATCGGGCATGGCGAAAAATTTGATATTTTAACGTCTAATATGAACAGGAAGTGAGTTATGAATTTTTGAAAGTCCGACTTTTGCCCTTTTTTGCATGTTTACAGGGGTCATTCTTTTGCACCCTGATCCTAAAGGCTTCATCTGATTGCCTTAAAATTCTGTCTGTAGCATCTGAAGACCTGGGACAAACACTGGGGCTAAAATTTTTTGTTTCCGAAATACTATATGACGGGGGCGGGGCTTCAAAGTTTTCACTTAAGATTTCCTTCGCCGCAATGGACAAAATGCTTAATAACTCTCCTGCACATGCTGCTAAAAATCCAAAACTTCACATTTACATAAAGAGTCTGTACCTGAAGACATCTATATGTTTATATTCAGTTATACACCTTGCGCCAATCAATATCATTTTTTACATTTTGACGTACTGCATGGTGCCCTTTTAACGAATCCGATTGAAAATTGGCTAGAAAAGACTCAAGACATTGATCTTACTCTATCCCTATTTTTATGACTTTCCTTCAAAGGGCGTGGCTATTACGGTGCCGCAGAGTCTGATTATTCTCCGTGGCAACAAAAGTTCCTGCAAAATGATTCAGATGATCCATCTTCTGGAAATCCTTCACATTTGAGGATATTCAGGCCCTGAAGACGGCTGCCAACTTATTTTTGATCGCAGTGGTAGCGCCACCAACTGGTTAAAACAAATTATTTTCGTTGATGTTTTTCTCCGGGCAGGTGAACAAAATCTACCTTATATTTGCTCGGATGAGTGTTTAGGCCTTGAGCATGTCACAATACAAAAGTCTTTCGCCTTCTTCAGAGTGTCACATGATGCTGTCTTGTGACCCGTCTTTATCAGCTGATGTTCCATGAGGGCGTGACTTACCTGTCACAAGAATGAAGGCAAGTCACGCCCCCCGCTGTCCGTTCACTCCGCCAAGATGCTGGTCCAGGTGGTAGAGAGGATGAAGGCTCCCTTGTCTCTGTTCATGGTTTTTATGCCTCGCTTGCAGATCTCAATGGCCTCTCTGATCCAGCGCTGTTGTTTGTTCTCTTCTGTGCGGATGACCCTGCCCTTCTCCCGGTCCATGATGTGGTTTTCCCTTTTGCAGTGGTCAGTGATTGCTGATTTGTAATGTTCATGTTGTGCTTGTTCTTTTACTGCTCTGATTTTTTCATTTTTTTGACAGGTAAGTCACACCCTCATGGAACATCAGCTGATAAAGACGGGTCTCAAGACACCATCATGCGACACTCTGAAGAAGGCGAAAGACTCGCCGAAACATGTCAGGTAAAAAATTAACCTAAAACATAATTGTCTGCTTTTAATGAATCAGTCAAATATCAATAATAAGAAGACAAAATGAACCTAATACAAATAAATGAATGCTTAATAACTCCCCTGCACATGCTCCTAAAAATCCAAACCTTCACCTGTAAATAAAACGTCCCGACCTGAAGACATCTTAATGTTATTATTTTGTTATACACACAGTGCCGCCAAGTGGAATAAAATTTTTTTTTTTATTTTAATTTTCACGTACTGCACGGTGCCCTTTTGACGAATCCGACTGAAAATTAGTCAGAAAAGACTCAAGACAATGATCTTACTCTCTGCCGAATTTTGTGACGTTTTGGCAAAAGGCGTGGCTATTAAGGTGCTGAAAAGTCCGATTGTACTCTGTGGCAACAAAAGCTCCGGCAACATGACTCAGATGATCCTATCTTCTCGAAGTTGTACACATTTGAGGATACTTCAGCCCTGAAGACATCTACCAACTTATTTTACATTGTAGTAGTAGCGCCACCAACTGGTAAAAGCTAATACAAGTTATTTTCTTGGATGTTTTTCTCCGTGCAACTCAACAAGGTCGCCCTCATATATGCTCGGATGACTGTTTCGGCCATGAGGATGTCACAATACGAAATTTGTGATTTTTCGTGAAAAGTTGTGGGAGTGGCATTGCACTGTTCGGCAATAAAACAAAGCTGAATATGAGGTTCTAAATATGAACGACAACTCGTAAAACTTTACACACACATCAGGCCGAGCAAATTTATCAATATTTTATACGTTAGTTGTGCAGCTTTTTTGAAATGGCTCGCCATGGCCCTCGAGAAATGTTAAAAAAAAGCAGCTCTGGTTGAGTGTTTCACCTCGCTTTTTGTAAATTTTATGGAGTACAGTGAACCCTCGGTTATCGCGGTTAATGGGGACCGAGACCACCCGCGAAAACTGAAAATCCGCGAAGTAGCGGCGCACCTTCAAAAATGCTTAAAAAAAATATACAATATATACAATAAATATATAAATATATATATATATATATATATATATATATATATATATATATATATATATATATATATACGGGGAGAGAGAGAGTGAAATTCATGTTATAACAAAAAAACCAAATTATTATTAAAACGTATTATTTTTTTATTCCCCAGCCATTCTTTTTGTATTTATTTAATTACTCCGACTTTTACCTGCTGGTACGCCGTCCGGTGTGCCCTGTGAAATGAAAGGTGGCATTCTTTATTTATTTATTCATTTATTCATTCATAACTGACAGCCTCGCGCTCCGCTCGTGCCCGGGCAGAAGAGGTGCTCCAATTTGGCTTAACTGTGACACACGCCCGTCCTCCTCCCCCGGAGATTCCATTCGGTTAAACTTAGGGGCCGCTTGGCACCGCCCGTGCCCGGGGAAGGTGCTCCTCTTCGGCTTACTGTGACGCGAGCATGCCCTCCTCCTCCGGAGCTTCCATTCGGTTAAACTTAGGGGCCGCTTGGAACCGCCCGTGCCCGGGGACGGTGCTCCTCTTCGGCTTACTGTGACGCGAGCATGCCCTCCTCCTCCGGAGCTTCCATTCGGTTAAACTTAGGGGCCGCTTGGCACCGCCCGTGCCCGGGGAAGGTGCTCCTCTACGGCTTAACTGCCACGCACGCTGGCCGGAGCTCTGGTACGGTCCGAACCGCGCGAAACGTCGCCACCGATCGTGTCCGGGGGAACGTGCTCTTCTTCGTCCACTCTCCTCTTCGCCCACGCTCTTCTTCGGCGCACGCCGGCCGTCTAACCGCTCCAGCGCCCCGTCGTGCCGCTCGGCGAAACTACAATGCCCCCGAATATTTTTTAGACCCGCGAAGCACTGAACCCGCGAAAGGTGAACCGCGAAGTAGCGAGGGTTCACTGTATGTATAAGACCAAGACCTACAAAAAAGTCTCTTGGAGCAATGAGCTAGGTTTTACAGGAAGTCGGCCATTTTGAATTTACTTAAAAGGGGGCGGGTCACCACAATGGACTTTGTGTAGAAATTATTATTGGGGCCCGAGCAGCGACCGCGGCGAGGTCCCTATTGTTTTTGTAGAAAATATTATTACTTTTATTATTATTATTATTATTATTATTAGGGCCTGAGCAGCGACCGCTGCGAAGTCCCTATTGTTTTTGTAGAAATTATTATTATTATTATTTTTCCGATTGTTCGATCGCATTTTTGACCCCCGAAACATGCACAAAAACTCACCAAACTTGGCAGTCTCATCGGGCATGGCGAAAAATTTGATATTTTAACGTCTAATATGAACAGGAAGTGAGTTATGAATTTTTGAAAGTCCGACTTTTGCCCTTTTTTGCATGTTTACAGGGGTCATTCTTTTGCACCCTGATCCTAAAGGCTTCATCTGATTGCCTTAAAATTCTGTCTGTAGCATCTGAAGACCTGGGACAAACACTGGGGCTAAAATTGTTTGTTTCCGAAATACTATATGACGGGGGCGGGGCATCAAAGTTTTCACTTAAGATTTCCTTCGCCGCAATGGACAAAATGCTTAATAACTCTCCTGCACATGCTGCTAAAAATCCAAAACTTCACATGTACATAAAGAGTCTGTACCTGAAGACATCTATATGTTTATATTCAGTTATACACCTTGCGCCAATCAATATCATTTTTTACATTTTGACGTACTGCACGGTGCCCTTTTAACGAATCTGATTGAAAATTGGCTAGAAAAGACTCAAGACATTGATCTTACTCTATCCCTATTTTTACGACTTTCCTTCAAAGGGCGTGGCTATTACGGTGCCGCAGAGTCTGATTATTCTCCGTGGCAACAAAAGTTCCTGCAAAATGATTCAGATGATCCATCTTCTGGAAATCTTTCACATTTGAGGATATTCAGGCCCTGAAGACGGCTGCCAACTTATTTTTGATCGCAGTGGTAGTGCCACCAACTGGTTAAAACAAATACAAATTATTTTCGTTGATGTTTTTCTCCGGGCAGGTGAACATAATCTACCTTATATTTGCTCGGATGAGTGTTTAGGCCTTGAGCATGTCACAATACGAAAGTCTTTCGCCTTCTTCAGAGTGTCACATGATGCTGTCTTGTGACCCGTCTTTATCAGCTGATGTTCCATGAGGGCGTGACTTACCTGTCACAAGAATGAAGGCAAGTCACGCCCCCCGCAGTCCGTTCACTCCGCCAAGATGCTGCTCCAGGTGGTAGAGAGGATGAAGGCTCCCTTGTCTCTGTTCATGGTTTTTATGCCTCGCTTGCAGATCTCAATGGCCTCTCTGATCCAGCGCTGTTGTTTGTTCTCTTCTGTGCGGATGACCCTGCCCTTCTCCCGGTCCATGATGTGGTTTTCCCTTTTGCAGTGGTCAGTGATTGCTGATTTGTAATGTTCATGTTGTGCTTGTTCTTTTACTGCTCTGATTTTTTCATTTTTTTGACAGGTAAGTCACACCCTCATGGAACATCAGCTCAAGACACCATCATGCGACACTCTGAAGAAGGCAAAAGACTCGCCGAAACATGTCAGGTAAAAAATTAACCTAAAACATAATTGTCTGCTTTTAATGAATCAGTCAAATATCAATAATAAGAAGACAAAATGAACCTAATACAAATAAATGAATGCTTAATAACTCCCCTGCACATGCTCCTAAAAATCCAAACCTTCACCTGTAAATAAAACGTCCCGACCTGAAGACATCTTAATGTTATTATTTTGTTATACACACAGTGCCGCCAAGTGGAATCAAAAATTTGTTTTTATTTTAATTTTCACATACTGCACGGTGCCCTTTTGACGAATCCGACTGAAAATGAGTCAGAAAAGATTCAAGACAATGATCTTACTCTCTGCCGAATTTTGTGACGTTTTGGCAAAAGGCGTGGCTATTAAGGTGCTGAAAATTCCGATTGTACTCTGTGGCAACAAAAGCTCCGGCAACATGACTCAGATGATCCTATCTTCTCGAAGTTGTACACATTTGAGGATACTTCAGCCCTGAAGACATCTACCAACTTATTTTACATCGTAGTAGTAGCGCCACCAACTGGTAAAAGCTAATACAAGTTATTTTCTTGGATGTTTTTCTCCGTGCAACTCAACAAGGTCGCCCTCATATATGCTCGGATGACTGTTTCGGCCATGAGGATGTCACAATACGAAATTCGTCCTTTTTCATGAAAAGTTGTGGGAGTGGCATTGCACTGTTCGGCAATAAAACAAAGCTGATTATGAGGTTCTAAATATGAACGACAACTCGTAAAACTTTACACACACATCAGGCCGAGCAAATTTATCAATATTTTATACGTTAGTTGTGCAGCTTTTTTGAAATGGCTCGCCATGGCCCTCGAGAAATGTTAAAAAAAGCAGCTCTGGTTGAGTGTTTCACCTCGCTTTTTGTAAATTTTATGGAGTACAGTGAACCCTCGGTTATCGCGGTTAACGGGGACCGAGACCACCCGCGAAAACTGAAAATCCGCGAAGTAGCGGCGCACCTTCAAAAATGCTTAAAAAAAATAAACAATATATATAATAAATATATATATATATATATATATATATATATATATATATATATATACGGGGAGAGAGAGAGTGAAATTCATGTTATAACAAAAAAACTAAATTATTATTAAAACGTATTATTTTTTTATTCCCCAGCCATTCTTTTAGTATTTATTTAATTACTCCGACTTTTACCTGCTGGTACGCCGTCCGGTGTGCCCTGTGAAATGAAAGGTGGCATTCTTTATTTATTTATTCATTCATAACTGACAGCCTCGCGCTCCGCTCGTGCCCGGGCAGAAGAGGTGCTCCAATTTGGCTTAACTGTGACACACGCCCGCCCTCCTCCCCCGGAGCTTCCATTCGGTTAAACTTAGGGGCCGCTTGGCACCGCCCGTGCCCGGGGAAGGTGCTCCTCTTCGGCTTACTGTGACGCGAGCATGCCCTCCTCCTCCGGAGCTTCCATTCGGTTAAACTTAGGGGCCGCTTGGAACCGCCCGTGCCCGGGGAAGGTGCTCCTCTACGGCTTAACTGCCACGCACGCCGGCCGGAGCTCTGGTACGGTCCGAACCGCGCGAAACGTCGCCACCGATCGTGTCCGGGGGAACGTGCTCTTCTTCGTCCACTCTCCTCTTCGCCCACGCTCTTCTTCGGCGCACGCCGGCCGTCTAACCGCTCCAGCGCCCCGTCGTGCCGCTCGGCGAAACTACAATGCCCCCGAATATTTTTTAGACCCGCGAAGCACTGAACCCGCGAAAGGTGAACCGCGAAGTAGCGAGGGTTCACTGTATGTATAAGACCAAGACCTACAAAAAAGTCTCTTGGAGCAATGAGCTAGGTTTTACAGGAAGTCGGCCATTTTGAATTTACTTAAAAGGGGGCGGGTCACCACAATGGACTTTGTGTAGAAATTATTATTGGGGCCCGAGCAGCGACCGCGGCGAGGTCCCTATTGTTTTTGTAGAAAACATTATTACTTTTATTATTATTATTATTATTATTATTAGGGCCTGAGCAGCGACCGCTGCGAAGTCCCTATTGTTTTTGTAGAAATTATTATTATTATTATTTTTCCCATTGTTCGATCGCATTTTTGACCCCCGAAACATGCACAAAAACTCACCAAACTTGGCAGTCTCATCGGGCATGGCGAAAAATTTGATATTTTCACGTCTAATATGAACAGGAAGTGAGTTATGAATTTTTGAAAGTCCGACTTTTGCCCTTTTTTGCATGTTTACAGGGGTCATTCTTTTGCACCCTGATCCTAAAGGCTTCATCTGATTGCCTTAAAATTCTGTCTGTAGCATCTGAAGACCTGGGACAAACACTGGGGCTAAAATTTTTTGTTTCCGAAATACTATATGACGGGGGCGGGGCTTCAAAGTTTTCACTTAAGATTTCCTTCGCCGCAATGGACAAAATGCTTAATAACTCTCCTGCACATGCTGCTAAAAATCCAAAACTTCACATGTACATAAAGAGTCTGTACCTGAAGACATCTATATGTTTATATTCAGTTATACACCTTGCGCCAATCAATATCATTTTTTACATTTTGACGTACTGCACGGTGCCCTTTTAACGAATCTGATTGAAAATTGGCTAGAAAAGACTCAAGACATTGATCTTACTCTATCCCTATTTTTGTGACTTTCCTTCGAAGGGCGTGGCTATTACGGTGCCGCAGAGTCTGATTATTCTCCGTGGCAACAAAAGTTCCTGCAAAATGATTCAGATGATCCATCTTCTCGAAATTTTTCACATTTGAGGATATTCAGGCCCTGAAGACGGCTGCCAACTTATTTTTGATCGCAGTGGTCGCGCCACCAACTGGTTAAAACAAATACAAATTATTTTCGTTGATTTTTTTCTCCGGGCAGGTTAACAAAATCTACCTTACATTTGCTCGGATGAGTGTTTAGGCCTTGAGGATGTCACAATACGTAAGTCTTTCGCCTTCTTCAGAGTGTCACATGATGGTGTCTTGTGGCCCGTCTTTATCAGCTGATGTTCCATGAGGGCGTGACTTACCTGTCACAAGAATGAAGGCAAGTCACGCCCCCCGCTGTCCGTTCACTCCGCCAAAATGCTCCTCCAGGTGGTAGAGAGGATGAAGGCTCCCTTGTCTCTGTTCATGGTTTTTATGCCTCGCTTGCAGATCTCAATGGCCTCTCTGATCCAGCGCTGTTGTTTGTTCTCTTCGGTGCGGATGACCCTGCCCTTCTCCCGGTCCATGATGTGGTTTTCCCTTTTGCAGTGGTCAGTGATTGCTGATTTGTAATGTTCATGTTGTGCTTGTTCTTTTACTGCTCTGATTTTTCATTTTTTTGACAGGTAAGTCACACCCTCATGGAACATCAGCTGATAAAGACGGGCCACAAGACACCATCATGCGACACTCTGAAGAAGGCGAAAGACTCGCCGAAACATGTCAGGTAAAAAATTAACCTAAAACATAATTGTCTGCTTTTAATGAATCAGTCAAATATCAATAATAAGAAGACAAAATGAACCTAATACAAATAAATGAATGCTTAATAACTCCCCTGCACATGCTCCTAAAAATCCAAACCTTCACCTGTAAATAAAACGTCCCGACCTGAAGACATCTTAATGTTATTATTTTGTTATACACACAGTGCCGCCAAGTGGAATCAAAAATTTGTTTTTATTTTAATTTTCACGTACTGCACGGTGCCCTTTTGACGAATCCGACTGAAAATTAGTCAGAAAAGACTCAAGACAATGATCTTACTCTCTGCCGAATTTTGTGACGTTTTGGCAAAAGGCGTGGCTATTAAGGTGCTGAAAAGTCCGATTGTACTCTGTGGTAACAAAAGCTCCGGCAACATGACTCAGATGATCCTATCTTCTCGAAGTTGTACACATTTGAGGATACTTCAGCCCTGAAGACATCTACCAACTTATTTTACATCGTAGTAGTAGCGCCACCAACTGGTAAAAGCTAATACAAGTTATTTTCTTGGATGTTTTTCTCCGTGCAACTCAACAAGGTCGCCCTCATATATGCTCGGATGACTGTTTCGGCCATGAGGATGTCACAATACGAAATTCCTGATTTTTCGTGAAAAGTTGTGGGAGTGGCATTGCACTGTTCGGCAATAAAACAAAGCTGATTATGAGGTTCTAAATATGAACGACAACTCGTAAAACTTTACACACACATCAGGCCGAGCAAATTTATCAATATTTTATACGTTAGTTGTGCAGCTTTTTTGAAATGGCTCGCCATGGCCCTCGAGAAATGTTAAAAAAAAGCAGCTCTGGTTGAGTGTTTCACCTCGCTTTTTGTAAATTTTATGGAGTACAGTGAACCCTCGGTTATCGCGGTTAATGGGGACCGAGACCATCCGCGAAAACTGAAAATCCGCGAAGTAGCGGCGCACCTTCAAAAATGCTTAAAAAAAATATACAATATATATAATAAATATATAAATATATATATATATATATATATATATATATATATATACGGGGAGAGAGAGAGTGAAATTCATGTTATAACAAAAAAACCAAATTATTATTAAAACGTATTGTTTTTTTATTCCCCAGCCATTCTTTTTGTATTTATTTAATTACTCCGACTTTTACCTGCTGGTACGCCGTCCGGTGTGCCCTGTGAAATGAAAGGTGGCATTCTTTATTTATTTATTCATTTATTCATTCATAACTGACAGCCTCGCGCTCCGCTCGTGCCCGGGCAGAAGAGGTGCTCCAATTTGGCTTAACTGTGACACACGCCCGTCCTCCTCCCCCGGAGCTTCCATTCGGTTAAACTTAGGGGCCGCTTGGCACCGCCCGTGCCCGGGGAAGGTGCTCCTCTTCGGCTTACTGTGACGCGAGCATGCCCTCCTCCTCCGGAGCTTCCATTCGGTTAAACTTAGGGGCCGCTTGGAACCGCCCGTGCCCGGGGAAGGTGCTCCTCTTCGGCTTACTGTGACGCGAGCATGCCCTCCTCCTCCGGAGCTTCCATTCGGTTAAACGTAGGGGCCGCTTGGCACCGCCCGTGCCCGGGGAAGGTGCTCCTCTACGGCTTAACTGCCACGCACGCTGGCCGGAGCTCTGGTACGGTCCGAACCGCGCGAAACGTCGCCACCGATCGTGTCCGGGGGAACGTGCTCTTCTTCGTCCACTCTCCTCTTCGCCCACGCTCTTCTTCGGCGCACGCCGGCCGTCTAACCGCTCCAGCGCCCCGTCGTGCCGCTCGGCGAAACTACAATGCCCCCGAATATTTTTTAGACCCGCGAAGCACTGAACCCGCGAAAGGTGAACCGCGAAGTAGCGAGGGTTCACTGTATGTATAAGACCAAGACCTACAAAAAAGTCTCTTGGAGCAATGAGCTAGGTTTTACAGGAAGTCGGCCATTTTGAATTTACTTAAAAGGGGGCGGGTCACCACAATGGACTTTGTGTAGAAATTATTATTGGGGCCCGAGCAGCGACCGCGGCGAGGTCCCTATTGTTTTTGTAGAAGATATTATTACTTTTATTATTATTATTATTATTATTATTAGGGCCTGAGCAGCGACCGCTGCGAAGTACCTATTGTTTTTGTAGAAATTATTATTATTATTATTTTTCCGATTGTTCGATCGCATTTTTGACCCCCGAAACATGCACAAAAACTCACCAAACTTGGCAGTCTCATCGGGCATGGCGAAAAATTTGATATTTTAACGTCTAATATGAACAGGAAGTGAGTTATGAATTTTTGAAAGTCCGACTTTTGCCCTTTTTTGCATGTTTACAGGGGTCATTCTTTTGCACCCTGATCCTAAAGGCTTCATCTGATTGCCTTAAAATTCTGTCTGTAGCATCTGAAGACCTGGCACAAACACTGGGGCTAAAATTTTTTGTTTCCAAAATACTATATGACGGGGGCGGGGCATCAAAGTTTTCACTTAAGATATCCTTCGCCGCAATGGACAAAATGCTTAATAACTCTCCTGCACATGCTGCTAAAAATCCAAAACTTCACATGTACATAAAGAGTCTGTACCTGAAGACATCTATATGTTTATATTCAGTTATACACCTTGCGCCAATCAATATCATTTTTTACATTTTGACGTACTGCACGGTGCCCTTTTAACGAATCTGATTGAAAATTGGCTAGAAAAGACTCAAGACATTGATCTTACTCTATCCCTATTTTTGTGACTTTCCTTCGAAGGGCGTGGCTATTACGGTGCCGCAGAGTCTGATTATTCTCCGTGGCAACAAAAGTTCCTGCAAAATGATTCAGATGATCCATCTTCTCGAAATTTTTCACATTTGAGGATATTCAGGCCCTGAAGACGGCTGCCAACTTATTTTTCATCGCAGTGGTAGCGCCACCAACTGGTTAAAACAAATACAAATTATTTTCGTTGATTTTTTTCTCCGGGCAGGTTAACAAAATCTACCTTACATTTGCTCGGATGAGTGTTTAGGCCTTGAGGATGTCACAATACGAAAGTCTTTCGCCTTCTTCAGAGTGTCACATGATGGTGTCTTGTGGCCCGTCTTTATCAGCTGATGTTCCATGAGGGCGTGACTTACCTGTCACAAGAATGAAGGCAAGTCACGCCCCCCGCTGTCCGTTCACTCCGCCAAAATGCTGCTCCAGGTGGTAGAGAGGATGAAGGCTCCCTTGTCTCTGTTCATGGTTTTTATGCCTCGCTTGCAGATCTCAATGGCCTCTCTGATCCAGCGCTGTTGTTTGTTCTCTTCGGTGCGGATGACCCTGCCCTTCTCCCGGTCCATGATGTGGTTTTCCCTTTTGCAGTGGTCAGTGATTGCTGATTTGTAATGTTCATGTTGTGCTTGTTCTTTGACTGCTCTGATTTTTCATTTTTTTGACAGGTAAGTCACACCCTCATGGAACATCAGCTGATAAAGACGGGTCTCAAGACACCATCATGCGACACTCTGAAGAAGGCGAAAGACTCGCCGAAACATGTCAGGTAAAAAATTTACCTAAAACATAATTGTCTGCTTTTAATGAATCAGTCAAATATCAATAATAAGAGGACAAAATGAACCTAATACAAATAAACGAATGCTTAATAACTCCCCTGCACATGCTCCTAAAAATCCAAACCTTCACCTGTAAATAAAACGTCCCGACCTGAAGACATCTTAATGTTATTATTTTGTTATACACACAGTGCCGCCAAGTGGAATCAAAAATTTGTTTTTATTTTAATTTTCACGTACTGCACGGTGCCCTTTTGACGAATCCGACTGAAAATTAGTCAGAAAAGACTCAAGACAATGATCTTACTCTCTGCCGAATTTTGTGACGTTTTGGCAAAAGGCGTGGCTATTAAGGTGCTGAAAAGTCCGATTGTACTCTGTGGCAACAAAAGCTCCGGCAACATGACTCAGATGATCCTATCTTCTCGAAGTTGTACACATTTGAGGATACCTCAGCCCTGAAGACATCTACCAACTTATTTTACATCGTAGTAGTAGCGCCACCAACTGGTAAAAGCTAATACAAGTTATTTTCTTGGATGTTTTTCTCCGTGCAACTCAACAAGGTCGCCCTCATATATGCTCGGATGACTGTTTCGGCCATGAGGATGTCACAATACGAAATTCGTGATTTTTCGTGAAAAGTTGTGGGAGTGGCATTGCACTGTTCGGCAATAAAACAAAGCTGATTATGAGGTTCTAAATATGAACGACAACTCGTAAAACTTTACACACACATCAGGCCGAGCAAATTTATCAATATTTTATACGTTAGTTGTGCAGCTTTTTTGAAATGGCTCGCCATGGCCCTCGAGAAATGTTAAAAAAAAGCAGCTCTGGTTGAATGTTTCACCTCGCTTTTTGTAAATTTTATGGAGTACAGTGAACTCTCTGTTATCGCGGTTAATGGGGACCGAGACCATCCGCGAAAACTGAAAATCCGCGAAGTAGCGGCGCACCTTCAAAAATGCTTAAAAAAAATATACAATATATATAATAAATATATAAATATATATATATATATATATATATATATATACGGGGAGAGAGAGAGTGAAATTCATGTTATAACAAAAAAAACAAATTATTATTAAAACGTATTATTTTTTTATTCCCCAGCCATTCTTTTTGTATTTATTTAATTACTCCGACTTTTACCTGCTGGTACGCCGTCCGGTGTGCCCTGTGAAATGAAAGGTGGCATTCTTTATTTATTTATTCATTTTTTCATTCATAACTGACAGCCTCGCGCTCCGCTCGTGCCCGGGCAGAAGAGGTGCTCCAATTTGGCTTAACTGTGACACACGCCCGTCCTCCTCCCCCGGAGCTTCCATTCGGTTAAACTTAGGGGCCGCTTGGCACCGCCCGTGCCCGGGGAAGGTGCTCCTCTTCGGCTTACTGTGACGCGAGCATGCCCTCCTCCTCCGGAGCTTCCATTCGGTTAAACTTAGGGGCCGCTTGGAACCGCCCGTGCCCGGGGAAGGTGCTCCTCTTCGGCTTACTGTGACGCGAGCATGCCCTCCTCCTCCGGAGCTTCCATTCGGTTAAACTTAGGGGCCGCTTGGCACCGCCCGTGCCCGGGGAAGGTGCTCCTCTACGGCTTAACTGCCACGCACGCTGGCCGGAGCTCTGGTACGGTCCGAACCGCGCGAAACGTCGCCACCGATCGTGTCCGGGGGAACGTGCTCTTCTTCGTCCACTCTCCTCTTCGCCCACGCTCTTCTTCGGCGCACGCCGGCCGTCTAACCGCTCCAGCGCCCCGTCGTGCCGCTCGGCGAAACTACAATGCCCCGGAATATTTTTTAGACCCGCGAAGCACTGAACCCGCGAAAGGTGAACCGCGAAGTAGCGAGGGTTCACTGTATGTATAAGACCAAGACCTACAAAAAAGTCTCTTGGAGCAATGAGCTAGGTTTTACAGGAAGTCGGCCATTTTGAATTTACTGAAAAGGGGGCGGGTCACCACAATGGACTTTGTGTAGAAATTATTATTGGGGCCCGAGCAGCGACCGCGGCGAGGTCCCTATTGTTTTTGTAGAAGATATTATTACTTTTATTATTATTATTATTATTATTATTAGGGTCTGAGCAGCGACCGCTGCGAAGTCCCTATTGTTTTTGTAGAAATTATTATTATTATTATTTTTCCGATTGTTCGATCGCATTTTTGACCCCCGAAACATGCACAAAAACTCACCAAACTTGGCAGTCTCATCGGGCATGGCGAAAAATTTGATATTTTAACGTCTAATATGAACAGGAAGTGAGTTATGAATTTTTGAAAGTCCGACTTTTGCCCTTTTTTGCATGTTTACAGGGGTCATTCTTTTGCACCCTGATCCTAAAGGCTTCATCTGATTGCCTTAAAATTCTGTCTGTAGCATCTGAAGACCTGGCACAAACACTGGGGCTAAAATTTTTTGTTTCCGAAATACTATATGACGGGGGCGAGGCATCAAAGTTTTCACTTAAGATTTCCTTCGCCGCAATGGACAAAATGCTTAATAACTCTCCTGCACATGCTGCTAAAAATCCAAAACTTCACATGTTCATAAAGAGTCTGTACCTGAAGACTTCTATATATTTATATTCATTTATACACCTTGCGCCAATCAATATCATTTTTTACATTTTGACGTACTGCACGGTGCCCTTTTAACGAATCTGATTGAAAATTGGCTAGAAAAGACTCAAGACATTGATCTTACTCTATCCCTATTTTTGTGACTTTCCTTCGAAGGGCGTGGCTATTACGGTGCCGCAGAGTCTGATTATTCTCCGTGGCAACAAAAGTTCCTGCAAAATGATTCAGATGATCCATCTTCTCGAAATTTTTCACATTTGAGGATATTCAGGCCCTGAAGACGGCTGCCAACTTATTTTTGATCGCAGTGGTAGCGCCACCAACTGGTTAAAACAAATACAAATTATTTTCGTTGATTTTTTTCTCCGGGCAGGTTAACAAAATCTACCTTACATTTGCTCGGATGAGTGTTTAGGCCTTGAGGATGTCACAATACGAAAGTCTTTCGCCTTCTTCAGAGTGTCACATGATGGTGTCTTGTGGCCCGTCTTTATCAGCTGATGTTCCATGAGGGCGTGACTTACCTGTCACAAGAATGAAGGCAAGTCACGCCCCCCGCTGTCCGTTCACTCCGCCAAAATGCTGCTCCAGGTGGTAGAGAGGATGAAGGCTCCCTTGTCTCTGTTCATGGTTTTTATGCCTCGCTTGCAGATCTCAATGGCCTCTCTGATCCAGCGCTGTTGTTTGTTCTCTTCGGTGCGGATGACCCTGCCCTTCTCCCGGTCCATGATGTGGTTTTCCCTTTTGCAGTGGTCAGTGATTGCTGATTTGTAATGTTCATGTTGTGCTTGTTCTTTGACTGCTCTGATTTTTCATTTTTTTGACAGGTAAGTCACACCCTCATGGAACATCAGCTGATAAAGACGGGTCTCAAGACACCATCATGCGACACTCTGAAGAAGGCGAAAGACTCGCCGAAACATGTCAGGTAAAATATTAACCTAAAACATAATTGTCTGCTTTTAATGAATCAGTCAAATATCAATAATAAGAAGACAAAATGAACCTAATACAAATAAATGAATGCTTAATAACTCCCCTGCACATGCTCCTAAAAATCCAAACCTTCACCTGTAAATAAAACGTCCCGACCTGAAGACATCTTAATGTTATTATTTTGTTATACACACAGTGCCGCCAAGTGGAATCAAAAATTTGTTTTTATTTTAATTTTCACGTACTGCACGGTGCCCTTTTGACGAATCCGACTGAAAATTAGTCAGAAAAGACTCAAGACAATGATCTTACTCTCTGCCGAATTTTGTGACGTTTTGGCAAAAGGCGTGGCTATTAAGGTGCTGAAAAGTCCGATTGTACTCTGTGGCAACAAAAGCTCCGGCAACATGACTCAGATGATCCTATCTTCTCGAAGTTGTACACATTTGAGGATACTTCAGCCCTGAAGACATCTACCAACTTATTTTACATCGTAGTAGTAGCGCCACCAACTGGTAAAAGCTAATACAAGTTATTTTCTTGGATGTTTTTCTCCGTGCAACTCAACAAGGTCGCCCTCATATATGCTCGGATGACTGTTTCGGCCATGAGGATGTCACAATACGAAATTCGTCCTTTTTCATGAAAAGTTGTGGGAGTGGCATTGCACTGTTCGGCAATAAAACAAAGCTGATTATGAGGTTCTAAATATGAACGTCAACTCGTAAAACTTTACACACACATCAGGCCGAGCAAATTTATCAATATTTTATACGTTAGTTGTGCAGCTTTTTTGAAATGGCTCGCCATGGCCCTCGAGAAATGTTAAAAAAAAGCAGCTCTGGTTGAGTGTTTCACCTCGCTTTTTGTAAATTTTATGGAGTACAGTGAACCCTCGGTTATCGCCGTTAATGGGGACCGAGACCATCCGCGAAAACTGAAAATCCGCGAAGTAGCGGCGCACCTTCAAAAATGCTTAAAAAAAATATACAATATATATAATAAATATATATATATATATATATATATATATATATATGTATATACGGGGAGAGAGAGAGTGAAATTCATGTTATAACAAAAAAAACAAATTATTATTAAAACGTATTATTTTTTTATTCCCCAGCCATTCTTTTTGTATTTATTTAATTACTCCGACTTTTACCTGCTGGTACGCCGTCCGGTGTGCCCTGTGAAATGAAAGGTGGCATTCTTTATTTATTTATTCATTTATTCATTCATAACTGACAGCCTCGCGCTCCGCTCGTGCCCGGGCAGAAGAGGTGCTCCAATTTGGCTTAACTGTGACACACGCCCGTCCTCCTCCCCCGGAGCTTCCATTCGGTTAAACTTAGGGGCCGCTTGGCACCGCCCGTGCCCGGGGAAGGTGCTCCTCTTCGGCTTACTGTGACGCGAGCATGCCCTCCTCCTCCGGAGCTTCCATTCGGTTAAACTTAGGGGCCGCTTGGAACCGCCCGTGCCCGGGGAAGGTGCTCCTCTTCGGCTTAGTGTGACGCGAGCATGCCCTCCTCCTCCGGAGCTTCCATTCGGTTAAACTTAGGGGCCGCTTGGCACCGCCCGTGCCCGGGGAAGGTGCTCCTCTACGACTTAACTGCCACGCACGCTGGCCGGAGCTCTGGTACGGTCCGAACCGCGCGAAACGTCGCCACCGATCGTGTCCGGGGGAACGTGCTCTTCTTCGTCCACTCTCCTCTTCGCCCACGCTCTTCTTCGGCGCACGCCGGCCGTCTAACCGCTCCAGCGCCCCGTCGTGCCGCTCGGCGAAACTACAATGCCCCCGAATATTTTTTAGACCCGCGAAGCACTGAACCCGCGAAAGGTGAACCGCGAAGTAGCGAGGGTTCACTGTATGTATAAGACCAAGACCTACAAAAAAGTCTCTTGGAGCAATGAGCTAGGTTTTACAGGAAGTCGGCCATTTTGAATTTACTTAAAAGGGGGCGGGTCACCACAATGGACTTTGTGTAGAAATTATTATTGGGGCCCGAGCAGCGACCGCGGCGAGGTCCCTATTGTTTTTGTAGAAGATATTATTACTTTTATTATTATTATTATTATTATTATTAGGGTCTGAGCAGCGACCGCTGCGAAGTCCCTATTGTTTTTGTAGAAATTATTATTATTATTATTTTTCCGATTGTTCGATCGCATTTTTGACCCCCGAAACATGCACAAAAACTCACCAAACTTGGCAGTCTCATCGGGCATGGCGAAAAATTTGATATTTTAACGTCTAATATGAACAGGAAGTGAGTTATGAATTTTTGAAAGTCCGACTTTTGCCCTTTTTTGCATGTTTACAGGGGTCATTCTTTTGCACCCTGATCCTAAAGGCTTCATCTGATTGCCTTAAAATTCTGTCTGTAGCATCTGAAGACCTGGCACAAACACTGGGGCTAAAATTTTTTGTTTCCGAAATACTATATGACGGGGGCGAGGCATCAAAGTTTTCACTTAAGATTTCCTTCGCCGCAATGGACAAAATGCTTAATAACTCTCCTGCACATGCTGCTAAAAATCCAAAACTTCACATGTTCATAAAGAGTCTGTACCTGAAGACTTCTATATATTTATATTCATTTATACACCTTGCGCCAATCAATATCATTTTTTACATTTTGACGTACTGCACGGTGCCCTTTTAACGAATCTGATTGAAAATTGGCTAGAAAAGACTCAAGACATTGATCTTACTCTATCCCTATTTTTGTGACTTTCCTTCGAAGGGCGTGGCTATTACGGTGCCGCAGAGTCTGATTATTCTCCGTGGCAACAAAAGTTCCTGCAAAATGATTCAGATGATCCATCTTCTCGAAATTTTTCACATTTGAGGATATTCAGGCCCTGAAGACGGCTGCCAACTTATTTTTGATCGCAGTGGTAGCGCCACCAACTGGTTAAAACAAATACAAATTATTTTCGTTGATTTTTTTCTCCGGGCAGGTTAACAAAATCTACCTTACATTTGCTCGGATGAGTGTTTAGGCCTTGAGGATGTCACAATACGAAAGTCTTTCGCCTTCTTCAGAGTGTCACATGATGGTGTCTTGTGGCCCGTCTTTATCAGCTGATGTTCCATGAGGGCGTGACTTACCTGTCACAAGAATGAAGGCAAGTCACGCCCCCCGCTGTCCGTTCACTCCGCCAAAATGCTGCTACAGGTGGTAGAGAGGATGAAGGCTCCCTTGTCTCTGTTCATGGTTTTTATGCCTCGCTTGCAGATCTCAATGGCCTCTCTGATCCAGCGCTGTTGTTTGTTCTCTTCGGTGCGGATGACCCTGCCCTTCTCCCGGTCCATGATGTGGTTTTCCCTTTTGCAGTGGTCAGTGATTGCTGATTTGTAATGTTCATGTTGTGCTTGTTCTTTGACTGCTCTGATTTTTCATTTTTTTGACAGGTAAGTCACACCCTCATGGAACATCAGCTGATAAAGACGGGTCTCAAGACACCATCATGCGACACTCTGAAGAAGGCGAAAGACTCGCCGAAACATGTCAGGTAAAATATTAACCTAAAACATAATTGTCTGCTTTTAATGAATCAGTCAAATATCAATAATAAGAAGACAAAATGAACCTAATACAAATAAATGAATGCTTAATAACTCCCCTGCACATGCTCCTAAAAATCCAAACCTTCACCTGTAAATAAAACGTCCCGACCTGAAGACATCTTAATGTTATTATTTTGTTATACACACAGTGCCGCCAAGTGGAATCAAAAATTTGTTTTTATTTTAATTTTCACGTACTGCACGGTGCCCTTTTGACGAATCCGACTGAAAATTAGTCAGAAAAGACTCAAGACAATGATCTTACTCTCTGCCGAATTTTGTGACGTTTTGGCAAAAGGCGTGGCTATTAAGGTGCTGAAAAGTCCGATTGTACTCTGTGGCAACAAAAGCTCCGGCAACATGACTCAGATGATCCTATCTTCTCGAAGTTGTACACATTTGAGGATACTTCAGCCCTGAAGACATCTACCAACTTATTTTACATCGTAGTAGTAGCGCCACCAACTGGTAAAAGCTAATACAAGTTATTTTCTTGGATGTTTTTCTCCGTGCAACTCAACAAGGTCGCCCTCATATATGCTCGGATGACTGTTTCGGCCATGAGGATGTCACAATACGAAATTCGTGATTTTTCGTGAAAAGTTGTGGGAGTGGCATTGCACTGTTCGGCAATAAAACAAAGCTGATTATGAGGTTCTAAATATGAACGTCAACTCGTAAAACTTTACACACACATCAGGCCGAGCAAATTTATCAATATTTTATACGTTAGTTGTGCAGCTTTTTTGAAATGGCTCGCCATGGCCCTCGAGAAATGTTAAAAAAAAGCAGCTCTGGTTGAGTGTTTCACCTCGCTTTTTGTAAATTTTATGGAGTACAGTGAACCCTCGGTTATCGCCGTTAATGGGGACCGAGACCATCCGCGAAAACTGAAAATCCGCGAAGTAGCGGCGCACCTTCAAAAATGCTTAAAAAAAATATACAATATATATAATAAATATATATATATATATATATATATATATATATATACGGGGAGAGAGAGAGTGAAATTCATGTTATAACAAAAAAAACAAATTATTATTAAAACGTATTATTTTTTTATTCCCCAGCCATTCTTTTTGTATTTATTTAATTACTCCGACTTTTACCTGCTGGTACGCCGTCCGGTGTGCCCTGTGAAATGAAAGGTGGCATTCTTTATTTATTTATTCATTTATTCATTCATAACTGACAGCCTCGCGCTCCGCTCGTGCCCGGGCAGAAGAGGTGCTCCAATTTGGCTTAACTGTGACACACGCCCGTCCTCCTCCCCCGGAGCTTCCATTCGGTTAAACTTAGGGGCCGCTTGGCACCGCCCGTGCCCGGGGAAGGTGCTCCTCTTCGGCTTACTGTGACGCGAGCATGCCCTCCTCCTCCGGAGCTTTCATTCGGTTAAACTTAGGGGCCGCTTGGCACTGCCCGTGCCCGGGGAAGGTGCTCCTCTACGGCTTAACTGCCACGCACGCTGGCCGGAGCTCTGGTACGGTCCGAACCGCGCGAAACGTCGCCACCGATCGTGTCCGGGGGAACGTGCTCTTCTTCGTCCACTCTCCTCTTCGCCCACGCTCTTCTTCGGCGCACGCCGGCCGTCTAACCGCTCCAGCGCCCCGTCGTGCCGCTCGGCGAAACTACAATGCGCCCGAATATTTTTTAGACCCGCGAAGCACTGAACCCGCGAAAGGTGAACCGCGAAGTAGCGAGGGTTCACTGTATGTATAAGACCAAGACCTACAAAAAAGTCTCTTGGAGCAATGAGCTAGGTTTTACAGGAAGTCGGCCATTTTGAATTTACTTAAAAGGGGGCGGGTCACCACAATGGACTTTGTGTAGAAATTATTATTGGGGCCCGAGCAGCGACCGCGGCGAGGTCCCTATTGTTTTTGTAGAAAATATTATTACTTTTATTATTATTATTATTATTATTATTAGGGCCTGAGCAGCGACCGCTGCGAAGTCCCTATTGTTTTTGTTGAAATTATTATTATTATTATTTTTCCGATTGTTCGATCGCATTTTTGACCCCTGAAACATGCACAAAAACTCACCAAACTTGGCAGTCTCATCGGGCATGGCGAAAAATTTGATATTTTAACGTCTAATATGAACAGGAAGTGAGTTATGAATTTTTGAAAGTCCGACTTTTGCCCTTTTTTGCATGTTTACAGGGGTCATTCTTTTGCACCCTGATCCTAAAGGCTTCATCTGATTGCCTTAAAATTCTGTCTGTAGCATCTGAAGACCTGGCACAAACACTGGGGCTAAAATTTTTTGTTTCCGAAATACTATATGACGGGGGCGGGGCATCAAAGTTTTCACTTAAGATTTCCTTCGCCGCAATGGACAAAATGCTTAATAACTCTCCTGCACATGCTGCTAAAAATCCAAAACTTCACATGTACATAAAGAGTCTGTACCTGAAGACATCTATATGTTTATATTCAGTTATACACCTTGCGCCAATCAATATCATTTTTTACATTTTGACGTACTGCACGGTGCCCTTTTAACGAATCTGATTGAAAATTGGCTAGAAAAGACTCAAGACATTGATCTTACTCTATCCCTATTTTTGTGACTTTCCTTCGAAGGGCGTGGCTATTACGGTGCCGCAGAGTCTGATTATTCTCCGTGGCAACAAAAGTTCCTGCAAAATGATTCAGATGATCCATCTTCTCGAAATTTTTCACATTTGAGGATATTCAGGCCCTGAAGACGGCTGCCAACTTATTTTTGATCGCAGTGGTAGCGCCACCAACTGGTTAAAACAAATACAAATAATTTTCGTTGATTTTTTTCTCCGGGCAGGTTAACAAAATCTACCTTACATTTGCTCGGATGAGTGTTTAGGCCTTGAGGATGTCACAATACGAAAGTCTTTCGCCTTCTTCAGAGTGTCACATGATGGTGTCTTGTGGCCCGTCTTTATCAGCTGATGTTCCATGAGGGCGTGACTTACCTGTCACAAGAATGAAGGCAAGTCACGCCCCCCGCTGTCCGTTCACTCCGCCAAAATGCTGCTCCAGGTGGTAGAGAGGATGAAGGCTCCCTTGTCTCTGTTCATGGTTTTTATGCCTCGCTTGCAGATCTCAATGGCCTCTCTGATCCAGCGCTGTTGTTTGTTCTCTTCGGTGCGGATGACCCTGCCCTTCTCCCGGTCCATGATGTGGTTTTCCCTTTTGCAGTGGTCAGTGATTGCTGATTTGTAATGTTCATGTTGTGCTTGTTCTTTTACTGCTCTGATTTTTCATTTTTTTGACAGGTAAGTCACACCCTCATGGAACATCAGCTGATAAAGACGGGTCTCAAGACACCATCATGCGACACTCTGAAGTAGGCGAAAGACTCGCCGAAACATGTCAGGTAAAAAATTAACCTAAAACATAATTGTCTGCTTTTAATGAATCAGTCAAATATCAATAATAAGAAGACAAAATGAACCTAATACAAATAAATGAATGCTTAATAACTCCCCTGCACATGCTCCTAAAAATCCAAACCTTCACCTGTAAATAAAACGTCCCGACCTGAAGACATCTTAATGTTATTATTTTGTTATACACACAGTGCCGCCAAGTGGAATCAAAAATTTGTTTTTATTTTAATTGTCACGTACTGCACGGTGCCCTTTTGACGAATCCGACTGAAAATTAGTCAGAAAAGACTCAAGACAATGATCTTACTCTCTGCCGAATTTTGTGACGTTTTGGCAAAAGGCGTGGCTATTAAGGTGCTGAAAAGTCCGATTGTACTCTGTGGCAACAAAAGCTCCGGCAACATGACTCAGATCATCCTATCTTCTCGAAGTTGTACACATTTGAGGATACTTCAGCCCTGAAGACATCTACCAACTTATTTTATATCGTAGTAGTAGCGCCACCAACTGGTAAAAGCTAATACAAGTTATTTTCTTGGATGTTTTTCTCCGTGCAACTCAACAAGGTCGCCCTCATATATGCTCGGATGACTGTTTCGGCCATGAGGATGTCACAATACGAAATTCGTGATTTTTCGTGAAAAGTTGTGGGAGTGGCATTGCACTGTTCGGCAATAAAACAAAGCTGATTATGAGGTTCTAAATATGAACGACAACTCGTAAAACTTTACACACACATCAGGCCGAGCAAATTTATCAATATTTTATACGTTAGTTGTGCAGCTTTTTTGAAATGGCTCGCCATGGCCCTCGAGAAATGTTAAAAAAAAGCAGCTCTGGTTGAGTGTTTCACCTCGCTTTTTGTAAATTTTATGGAGTACAGTGAACCCTCGGTTATCGCGGTTAATGGGGACCGAGACCACCCGCGAAAACTGAAAATCCGCGAAGTAGCGGCGCACCTTCAAAAATGCTTAAAAAAAATATACAATATATATAATAAATATATATATATATATATATATATATATATATATATATATATATATATATATATATATATATATATATATATATATATACGGGGAGAGAGAGAGTGAAATTCATGTTATAACAAAAAAACCAAATTATTATTAAAACGTATTATTTTTTTATTCCCCAGCCATTCTTTTTGTATTTATTTAATTACTCCGACTTTTACCTGCTGGTACGCCGTCCGGTGTGCCCTGTGAAATGAAAGGTGGCATTCTTTATTTATTTATTCATTTATTCATTCATAACTGACAGCCTCGCGCTCCGCTCGTGCCCGGGCAGAAGAGGTGCTCCAATTTGGCTTAACTGTGACACACGCCCGTCCTCCTCCCCCGGAGCTTCCATTCGGTTAAACTTAGGGGCCGCTTGGCACCGCCCGTGCCCGGGGAAGGTGCTCCTCTTCGGCTTACTGTGACGCGAGCATGCCCTCCTCCTCCGGAGCTTCCATTCGGTTAAACTTAGGGGCCGCTTGGAACCGCCCGTGCCCGGGGAAGGTGCTCCTCTTCGGCTTACTGTGACGCGAGCATGCCCTCCTCCTCCGGAGCTTCCATTCGGTTAAACTTAGGGGCCGCTTGGCACCGCCCGTGCCCGGGGAAGGTGCTCCTCTACGGCTTAACTGCCACGCACGCTGGCCGGAGCTCTGGTACGGTCCGAACCGCGCGAAACGTCGCCACCGATCGTGTCCGGGGGAACGTGCTCTTCTTCGTCCACTCTCCTCTTCGCCCACGCTCTTCTTCGGCGCACGCCGGCCGTCTAACCGCTCCAGCGCCCCGTCGTGCCGCTCGGCGAAACTACTATGCCCCCGAATATTTTTTAGACCCGCGAAGCACTGAACCTGCGAAAGGTGAACCGCGAAGTAGCGAGGGTTCACTGTATGTATAAGACCAAGACCTACAAAAAAGTCTCTTGGAGCAATGAGCTAGGTTTTACAGGAAGTCGGCCATTTTGAATTTACTTAAAAGGGGGCGGGTCACCACAATGGACTTTGTGTAGAAATTATTATTGGGGCCCGAGCAGCGACCGCGGCGAGGTCCCTATTGTTTTTGTAAAAATTATTATTATTATTATTTTTCCGATTGTTCGATCGCATTTTTGACCCCCGAAACATGCACAAAAACTCACCAAACCTGGCAGTCTCATCGGGCATGGCGAAAAATTTGATATTTTAACGTCTAATATGAACAGGAAGTGAGTTATGAATTTTTGAAAGTCCGACTTTTGCCCTTTTTTGCATGTTTACAGGGGTCATTCTTTTGCACCCTGATCCTAAAGGCTTCATCTGATTGCCTTAAAATTCTGTCTGTAGCATCTGAAGACCTGGGACAAACACTGGGGCTAAAATTTTTTGTTTCCGAAATACTATATGACGGGGGCGGGGCATCAAAGTTTTCACTTAAGATTTCCTTCGCCGCAATGGACAAAATGCTTAATAACTCTCCTGCACATGCTGCTAAAAATCCAAAACTTCACATGTACATAAAGAGTCTGTACCTGAAGACATCTATATGTTTATATTCAGTTATACACCTTGCGCCAATCAATATCATTTTTTACATTTTGACGTACTGCACGGTGCCCTTGTAACGAATCTGATTGAAAATTGGCTAGAAAAGACTCAAGACATTGATCTTACTCTATCCCTATTTTTGTGACTTTCCTTCGAAGGGCGTGGCTATTACGGTGCCGCAGAGTCTGATTATTCTCCGTGGCAACAAAAGTTCCTGCAAAATGATTCAGATGATCCATCTTCTCGAAATTTTTCACATTTGAGGATATTCAGGCCCTGAAGACGGCTGCCAACTTATTTTTGATCGCAGTGGTAGCGCCACCAACTGGTTAAAACAAATATAAATTATTTTCGTTGATGTTTTTCTCCGGGCATGTTAACAAAATCTACCTTATATTTGCTCGGATGAGTGTTTAGGCCTTGAGCATGTCACAATACGAAAGTCTTTCGCCTTCTTCAGAGTGTCACATGATGGTGTCTTGTGACCCGCCTTTATCAGCTTATGTTCCATGAGGGCGTGACTTACCTGTCACAAGAATGAAGGCAAGTCACGCCCCCCGCTGTCCGTTCACTCCGCCAAGATGCTGGTCCAGGTGGTAGAGAGGATGAAGGCTCCCTTGTCTCTGTTCATGGTTTTTATGCCTCGCTTGCAGATCTCAATGGCCTCTCTGATCCAGCGCTGTTGTTTGTTCTCTTCTGTGCGGATGACCCTGCCCTTCTCCCGGTCCATGATGTGGTTTTCCCTTTTGCAGTGGTCAGTGATTGCTGATTTGTAATGTTCATGTTGTGCTTGTTCTTTTACTGCTCTGATTTTTTTCATTTTTTTGACAGGTAAGTCACACCCTCATGGAACATCAGCTCAAGACACCATCATGCGACACTCTGAAGTAGGCGAAAGACTCGCCGAAACATGTCAGGTAAAAAATTAACCTAAAACATAATTGTCTGCTTTTAATGAATCAGTCAAATATCAATAATAAGAAGACAAAATGAACCTAATACAAATAAATGAATGCTTAATAACTCCCCTGCACATGCTCCTAAAAATCCAAACCTTCACCTGTAAATAAAACGTCCCGACCTGAAGACATCTTAATGTTATTATTTTGTTATACACACAGTGCCGCCAAGTGGAATCAAAAATTTGTTTTTATTTTAATTGTCACGTACTGCACGGTGCCCTTTCGACGAATCCGACTGAAAATTAGTCAGAAAAGACTCAAGACAATGATCTTACTCTCTGCCGAATTTTGTGACGTTTTGGCAAAAGGCGTGGCTATTACGGTGCTGAAAAGTCCGATTGTACTCTGTGGCAACAAAAGCTCCAGCAACATGACTCAGATGATCCTATCTTCTCGAAGTTGCACACATTTGAGGATACTTCAGCCCTGAAGACATCTACCAACTTATTTTTCATCGTAGTAGTAGCGCCCCCAACTGGTAAAAGCTAATACAAGTTATTTTCTTGGATGTTTTTCTCCGTGCAACTCAACAAGGTCGCCCTCATATATGCTCGGATGACTGTTTCGGCCATGAGGATGTCACAATACGAAATTCGTCCTTTTTCATGAAAAGTTGTGGGAGTGGCATTGCACTGTTCGGCAATAAAACAAAGCTGATTATGAGGTTCTAAATATGAACGACAACTCGTGAAACTTTACACACACATCAGGCCGAGCAAATTTATCAATATTTTATACGTTAGTTGTGCAGCTTTTTTGAAATGGCTCGCCATGGCCCTCGAGAAATGTTCAAAAAAGCAGCCCTGGTTGAGTGTTTCACCTCGCTTTTTGTAAATTTTATGGAGTACAGTGAACCCTCGGTTATCGCGGTTAATGGGGACCGAGACCACCCGCGAAAACTGAAAATCCGCGAAGTAGCGGCGCACCTTCAAAAATGCTTAAAAAAAATATATAATAAATATATAAATATATATATATATATATATATATATATATATATATATATATATATATATACGGGGGGAGAGAGAGAGAGAGAGAGAGTGAAATTCATGTTATAACAAAAAAAACAAATTATTATTAAAACTTATTATTTTTTTATTCCCCAACCATTCTTTTTGTATTTATTTAATTACTCCGACTTTTACCTGCTGGTACGCCGTCCGGTGTGCCCTGTGAAATGAAAGGTGGCATTCTTTATTTATTTATTCATTTATTCATTCATAACTGACAGCCTCGCGCTCCGCTTGTGCCCGGCAGAAGAGGTGCTCCAATTCGGCTTAACTGTGACACACGCCCGCCCTCCTCCCCCGGAGCTTCCATTCGGTTAAACTTAGGGGCCGCTTGGCACCGCCCGTGCCCGGGGAAGGTGCTCCTCTTCGGCTTACTGTGACGCGAGCATGCCCTCCTCCTCCGGAGCTTCCATTCGGTTAAACTTAGGGGCCGCTTGGAACCGCCCGTGCCCGGGGAAGGTGCTCCTCTTCGGCTTACTGTGACGCGAGCATGCCCTCCTCCTCCGGAGCTTCCATTCGGTTAAACTCAGGGGCCGCTTGGAACCGCCCGTGCCCGGGGAAGGTGCTCCTCTACGGCTTAACTGCCACGCACGCCGACCGGAGCTCTGGTACGGTCCGAACCGCGCGAAACGTCGCCACCGATCGTGTCCGGGGGAACGTGCTCTTCTTCGTCCACTCTCCTCTTCGCCCACGCTCTTCTTCGGCGCACGCCGGCCGTCTAACCGCTCCAGCGCCCCGTCGTGCCGCTCGGCGAAACTACAATGCCCCCGAATATTTTTTAGACCCGCGAAGCACTGAACCCGCGAAAGGTGAACCTCGAAGTAGCGAGGGTTCACTGTATGTATAAGACCAAGACCTACAAAAAAGTCTCTTGGAGCAATGAGCTAGGTTTTACAGGAAGTCGGCCATTTTGAATTTACTTAAAAGGGGGCGGGTCTCCACAATGGACTTTGTGTAGAAATTATTATTGGGGCCCGAGCAGCGACCGCGGCGAGGTCCCTATTGTTTTTGTAGAAAATATTATTACTTTTATTATTATTATTATTATTATTATTATTATTATTAGGGCCTGAGCAGCGACCGCTGCGAAGTCCCTATTGTTTTTGTAGAAATTATTATTATTATTATTTTTCCGATTGTTCGATCGCATTTTTGACCCCCGAAACATGCACAAAAACTCACCAAACTTGGCAGTCTCATCGGGCATGGCGAAAAATTTGATATTTTTTAACGTCTAATATGAACAGGAAGTGAGTTATGAATTTTTGAAAGTCCGACTTTTGCCCTTTTTTGCATGTTTACAGGGGTCATTCTTTTGCACCCTGATCCTAAAGGCTTCATCTGATTGCCTTAAAGTTCTGTCTGGAGCATCTTAAGACCTGGGACAAACACTGGGGCTAAAATTTTTTGTTTCCGAAATACTATATGACGGGGGCGGGGTTTCAAAGTTTTCACTTAAGATTTCCTTCGCCGCAATGGACAAAATGCTTAATAACTCTCCTGCCCGTGCTGCTAAAAATCCAAAACTTCACATGTACATAAAGAGTCGGTACCTGAAGACATCTATATGTTTATATTCAGTTATACACCTTGCGCCAATCAATATAAATGTTTACATTTTGACGTACTGCACGGTGCCCTTTTAACGAATCCGACTGAAAATTGGCTAGAAAAGACTCAAGACATTGATCTTACTCTATCCCTATTTCTATGACTTTCCTTCAAAGGGCGTGGCTATTACGGTGCCGCAGAGTCTGATTATTCTCCGTGGCAACAAAAGTTCCTGCAAAATGATTCAGATGATCCATCTTCTGGAAATCTTTCACATTTGAGGATATTCAGGCCCTGAAGACGGCTGCCAACTTATTTTTGATCGCAGTGGTAGCGCCACCAACTGGTTAAAACAAATACAAATTATTTTCGTTGATGTTTTTCTCCGGGCAGGTTAACAAAATCTACCTTATATTTGCTCGGATGAGTGTTTAGGCCTTGAGCATGTCACAATACGAAAGTCTTTCGCCTTCTTCAGAGTGTCACATGATGGTGTCTTGTGACCCGTCTTTATCAGCTGATGTTCCATGAGGGCGTGACTTACCTGTCACAAGAATGAAGGCAAGTCACGCCCCCCGCTGTCCGTTCACTCCGCCAAGATGCTGGTCCAGGTGGTAGAGAGGATGAAGGCTCCCTTGTCTCTGTTCATGGTTTTTATGCCTCGCTTGCAGATCTCAATGGCCTCTCTGATCCAGCGCAGTTGTTTGTTCTCTTCTGTGCGGATGACCCTGCCCTTCTCCCGGTCCATGATGTGGTTTTCCCTTTTGCAGTGGTCAGTGATTGCTGATTTGTAATGTTCATGTTGTGCTTGTTCTTTTACTGCTCTGATTTTTTCATTTTTTTGACAGGTAAGTCACACCCTCATGGAACATCAGCTCAAGACACCATCATGCGACACTCTGAAGAAGGCGAAAGACTCGCCGAAACATGTCAGGTAAAAAATTAACCTAAAACATAATTGTCTGCTTTTAATGAATCAGTCAAATATCAATAATAAGAAGACAAAATGAACCTAATACAAATAAATGAATGCTTAATAACTCCCCTGCACATGCTCCTAAAAATCCAAACCTTCACCTGTAAATAAAACGTCCCGACCTGAAGACATCTTAATGTTATTATTTTGTTATACACACAGTGCCGCCAAGTGGAATCAAAAATTTGTTTTTATTTTAATTTTCACGTACTGCATGGTGCCCTTTTGACGAATCCGACTGAAAATTAGTCAGAAAAGACTTAAGACAATGATCTTACTCTCTGCCGAATTTTGTGACGTTTTGGCAAAAGGCGTGGCTATTAAGGTGCTGAAAAGTCCGATTGTACTCTGTGGCAACAAAAGCTCCGGCAACATGACTCAGATGATCCTATCTTCTCGAAGTTGTACACATTTGAGGATACTTCAGCCCTGAAGACATCTACCAACTTATTTTACATCGTAGTAGTAGCGCCACCAACTGGTAAAAGCTAATACAAGTTATTTTCTTGGATGTTTTTCTCCGTGCAACTCAACAAGGTCGCCCTCATATATGCTCGGATGACTGTTTCGGCCATGAGGATGTCACAATACGAAATTCGTGATTTTTCGTGAAAAGTTGTGGGAGTGGCATTGCACTGTTCAGCAATAAAACAAAGCTGATTATGAGGTTCTAAATATGAACGACAACTCGTAAAACTTTACACACACATCAGGCCGAGCAAATTTATCAATATTTTATACGTTAGTTGTGCAGCTTTTTTGAAATGGCTCGCCATGGCCCTCGAGAAATGTTAAAAAAAAGCAGCTCTGGTTGAGTGTTTCACCTCGCTTTTTGTAAATTTTATGGAGTACAGTGAACCCTCGGTTATCGCGGTTAATGGGGACCGAGACCACCCGCGAAAACTGAAAATCCGCGAAGTAGCGGCGCACCTTCAAAAATGCTTAAAAAAAATATACAATATATATAATAAATATATAAATATATATATATATATATATATATATATATATATATATATATATATACGGGGAGAGAGAGAGTGAAATTCATGTTATAACAAAAAAACCAAATTATTATTAAAACGTATTATTTTTTTATTCCCCAGCCATTCTTTTTGTATTTATTTAATTACTCCGACTTTTACCTGCTGGTACGCCGTCCGGTGTGCCCTGTGAAATGAAAGGTGGCATTCTTTATTTATTTATTCATTTATTCATTCATAACTGACAGCCTCGCGCTCCGCTCGTGCCCGGGCAGAAGAGGTGCTCCAATTTGGCTTAACTGTGACACACGCCCGTCCTCCTCCCCCGGAGCTTCCATTCGGTTAAACTTAGGGGCCGCTTGGCACCGCCCGTGCCCGGGGAAGGTGCTCCTCTTCGGCTTACTGTGACGCGAGCATGCCCTCCTCCTCCGGAGCTTCCATTCGGTTAAACTTAGGGGCCGCTTGGAACCGCCCGTGCCCGGGGAAGGTGCTCCTCTTCGGCTTACTGTGACGCGAGCATGCCCTCCTCCTCCGGAGCTTCCATTCGGTTAAACTTAGGGGCCGCTTGGCACTGCCCGTGCCCGGGGAAGGTGCTCCTCTACGGCTTAACTGCCACGCACGCTGGCCGGAGCTCTGGTACGGTCCGAACCGCGCGAAACGTCGCCACCGATCGTGTCCGGGGGAACGTGCTCTTCTTCGTCCACTCTCCTCTTCGCCCACGCTCTTCTTCGGCGCACGCCGGCCGTCTAACCGCTCCAGCGCCCCGTCGTGCCGCTCGGCGAAACTACAATGCCCCCGAATATTTTTTAGACCCGCGAAGCACTGAACCCGCGAAAGGTGAACCGCGAAGTAGCGAGGGTTCACTGTATGTATAAGACCAAGACCTACAAAAAAGTCTCTTGGAGCAATGAGCTAGGTTTTACAGGAAGTCGGCCATTTTGAATTTACTGAAAAGGGGGCGGGTCACCACAATGGACTTTGTGTAGAAATTATTATTGGGGCCCGAGCAGCGACCGCGGCGAGGTCCCTATTGTTTTTGTAGAAGATATTATTACTTTTATTATTATTATTATTATTATTATTAGGGTCTGAGCAGCGACCGCTGCGAAGTCCCTATTGTTTTTGTAGAAATTATTATTATTATTATTTTTCCGATTGTTCGATCGCATTTTTGACCCCCGAAACATGCACAAAAACTCACCAAACTTGGCAGTCTCATCGGGCATGGCGAAAAATTTGATATTTTAACGTCTAATATGAACAGGAAGTGAGTTATGAATTTTTGAAAGTCCGACTTTTGCCCTTTTTTGCATGTTTACAGGGGTCATTCTTTTGCACCCTGATCCTAAAGGCTTCATCTGATTGCCTTAAAATTCTGTCTGTAGCATCTGAAGACCTGGCACAAACACTGGGGCTAAAATTTTTTGTTTCCGAAATACTATATGACGGGGGCGGGGCATCAAAGTTTTCACTTAAGATTTCCTTCGCCGCAATGGACAAAATGCTTAATAACTCTCCTGCACATGCTGCTAAAAATCCAAAACTTCACATGTACATAAAGAGTCTGTACCTGAAGACATCTATATGTTTATATTCAGTTATACACCTTGCGCCAATCAATATCATTTTTTACATTTTGACGTACTGCACGGTGCCCTTTTAACGAATCTGATTGAAAATTGGCTAGAAAAGACTCAAGACATTGATCTTACTCTATCCCTATTTTTGTGACTTTCCTTCGAAGGGCGTGGCTATTACGGTGCCGCAGAGTCTGATTATTCTCCGTGGCAACAAAAGTTCCTGCAAAATGATTCAGATGATCCATCTTCTCGAAATTTTTCACATTTGAGGATATTCAGGCCCTGAAGACGGCTGCCAACTTATTTTTGATCGCAGTGGTAGCGCCACCAACTGGTTAAAACAAATACAAATCATTTTCGTTGATTTTTTTCTCCGGGCAGGTTAACAAAATCTACCTTACATTTGCTCGGATGAGTGTTTAGGCCTTGAGGATGTCACAATACGAAAGTCTTTCGCCTTCTTCAGAGTGTCACATGATGGTGTCTTGTGGCCCGTCTTTATCAGCTGATGTTCCATGAGGGCGTGACTTACCTGTCACAAGAATGAAGGCAAGTCACGCCCCCCGCTGTCCGTTCACTCCGCCAAAATGCTGCTCCAGGTGGTAGAGAGGATGAAGGCTCCCTTGTCTCTGTTCATGGTTTTTATGCCTCGCTTGCAGATCTCAATGGCCTCTCTGATCCAGCGCTGTTGTTTGTTCTCTTCGGTGCGGATGACCCTGCCCTTCTCCCGGTCCATGATGTGGTTTTCCCTTTTGCAGTGGTCAGTGATTGCTGATTTGTAATGTTCATGTTGTGCTTGTTCTTTTACTGCTCTGATTTTTCATTTTTTTGACAGGTAAGTCACACCCTCATGGAACATCAGCTGATAAAGACGGGTCTCAAGACACCATCATGCGACACTCTGAAGAAGGCGAAAGACTCGCCGAAACATGTCAGGTAAAAAATTAACCTAAAACATAATTGTCTGCTTTTAATGAATCAGTCAAATATCAATAATAAGAAGACAAAATGAACCTAATACAAATAAATGAATGCTTAATAACTCCCCTGCACATGCTCCTAAAAATCCAAACCTTCACCTGTAAATAAAACGTCCCGACCTGAAGACATCTTAATGTTATTATTTTGTTATACACACAGTGCCGCCAAGTGGAATCAAAAATTTGTTTTTATTTTAATTTTCACGTACTGCACGGTGCCCTTTTGACGAATCCGACTGAAAATTAGTCAGAAAAGACTCAAGACAATGACCTTACTCTCTGCCGAATTTTGTGACGTTTTGGCAAAAGGCGTGGCTATTAAGGTGCTGAAAAGTCCGATTGTACTCTGTGGCAACAAAAGCTCCGGCAACATGACTCAGATCATCCTATCTTCTCGAAGTTGTACACATTTGAGGATACTTCAGCCCTGAAGACATCTACCAACTTATTTTATATCGTAGTAGTAGCGCCACCAACTGGTAAAAGCTAATACAAGTTATTTTCTTGGATGTTTTTCTCCGTGCAACTCAACAAGGTCGCCCTCATATATGCTCGGATGACTGTTTCGGCCATGAGGATGTCACAATACGAAATTCGTGATTTTTCGTGAAAAGTTGTGGGAGTGGCATTGCACTGTTCGGCAATAAAACAAAGCTGATTATGAGGTTCTAAATATGAACGACAACTCGTAAAACTTTACACACACATCAGGCCGAGCAAATTTATCAATATTTTATACGTTAGTTGTGCAGCTTTTTTGAAATGGCTCGCCATGGCCCTCGAGAAATGTTAAAAAAAAGCAGCTCTGGTTGAGTGTTTCACCTCGCTTTTTGTAAATTTTATGGAGTACAGTGAACCCTCGGTTATCGCGGTTAATGGGGACCGAGACCACCCGCGAAAACTGAAAATCCGCGAAGTAGCGGCGCACCTTCAAAAATGCTTAAAAAAAATATACAATATATATAATAAATATATATATATATATATATATATATATATATATATATATACGGGGAGAGAGAGAGTGAAATTCATGTTATAACAAAAAAACCAAATTATTATTAAAACGTATTATTTTTTTATTCCCCAGCCATTCTTTTTGTATTTATTTAATTACTCCGACTTTTACCTGCTGGTACGCCGTCCGGTGTGCCCTGTGAAATGAAAGGTGGCATTCTTTATTTATTTATTCATTTATTCATTCATAACTGACAGCCTCGCGCTCCGCTCGTGCCCGGGCAGAAGAGGTGCTCCAATTTGGCTTAACTGTGACACACGCCCGTCCTCCTCCGTCCGGAGCTTCCATTCGGTTAAACTTAGGGGCCGCTTGGCACCGCCCATGCCCGGGGAAGGTGCTCCTCTTCGGCTTACTGTGACGCGAGCATGCCCTCCTCCTCCGGAGCTTCCATTCGGTTAAACTTAGGGGCCGCTTGGAACCGCCCGTGCCCGGGGAAGGTGCTCCTCTTCGGCTTACTGTGACGCGAGCATGCCCTCCTCCTCCGGAGCTTCCATTCGGTTAAACTTAGGGGCCGCTTGGCACCGCCCGTGCCCGGGGAAGGTGCTCCTCTACGGCTTAACTGCCACGCACGCTGGCCGGAGCTCTGGTACGGTCCGAACCGCGCGAAACGTCGCCACAGATCGTGTCCGGGGGAACGTGCTCTTCTTCGTCCACTCTCCTCTTCGCCCGCGCTCTTCTTCGGCGCACGCCGGCCGTCTAACCGCTCCAGCGCCCCGTCGTGCCGCTCGGCGAAACTACAATGCCCCCGAATATTTTTTAGACCCGCGAAGCACTGAACCTGCGAAAGGTGAACCGCGAAGTAGCGAGGGTTCACTGTATGTATAAGACCAAGACCTACAAAAAAGTCTCTTGGAGCAATGAGCTAGGTTTTACAGGAAGTCGGCCATTTTGAATTTACTTAAAAGGGGGCGGGTCACCACAATGGACTTTGTGTAGAAATTATTATTGGGGCCCGAGCAGCGACCGCGGCGAGGTCCCTATTGTTTTTGTAGAAAATATTATTACTTTTATTATTATTATTATTATTATTATTAGGGCCTGAGCAGCGACCGCTGTGAAGTCCCTATTGTTTTTGTAGAAATTATTATTATTATTTTTCCGATTGTTCGATCGCATTTTTGACCCCCGAAACATGCACAAAAACTCACCAAACCTGGCAGTCTCATCGGGCATGGCGAAAAATTTGATATTTTAACGTCTAATATGAACAGGAAGTGAGTTATGAATTTTTGAAAGTCCGACTTTTGCCCTTTTTTGCATGTTTACAGGGGTCATTCTTTTGCACCCTGATCCTAAAGGCTTCATCTGATTGCCTTAAAATTCTGTCTGTAGCATCTGAAGACCTGGGACAAACACTGGGGCTAAAATTTTTTGTTTCCGAAATACTATATGACGGGGGCGGGGCATCAAAGTTTTCACTTAAGATTTCCTTCGCCGCAATGGACAAAATGCTTAATAACTCTCCTGCACATGCTGCTAAAAATCCAAAACTTCACATGTACATAAAGAGTCTGTACCTGAAGACATCTATATGTTTATATTCAGTTATACACCTTGCGCCAATCAATATCATTTTTTACATTTTGACGTACTGCACGGTGCCCTTGTAACGAATCTGATTGAAAATTGGCTAGAAAAGACTCAAGACATTGATCTTACTCTATCCCTATTTTTGTGACTTTCCTTCGAAGGGCGTGGCTGTTACGGTGCCGCAGAGTCTGATTATTCTCCGTGGCAACAAAAGTTCCTGCAAAATGATTCAGATGATCCATCTTCTCGAAATTTTTCACATTTGAGGATATTCAGGCCCTGAAGACGGCTGCCAACTTATTTTTGATCGCAGTGGTAGCGCCACCAACTGGTTAAAACAAATATAAATTATTTTCGTTGATGTTTTTCTCCGGGCATGTTAACAAAATCTACCTTATATTTGCTCGGATGAGTGTTTAGGCCTTGAGCATGTCACAATACGAAAGTCTTTCGCCTTCTTCAGAGTGTCACATGATGGTGTCTTGTGACCCGCCTTTATCAGCTGATGTTCCATGAGGGCGTGACTTACCTGTCACAAGAATGAAGGCAAGTCACGCCCCCCGCTGTCCGTTCACTCCGCCAAGATGCTGGTCCAGGTGGTAGAGAGGATGAAGGCTCCCTTGTCTCTGTTCATGGTTTTTATGCCTCGCTTGCAGATCTCAATGGCCTCTCTGATCCAGCGCTGTTGTTTGTTCTCTTCTGTGCGGATGACCCTGCCCTTCTCCCGGTCCATGATGTGGTTTTCCCTTTTGCAGTGGTCAGTGATTGCTGATTTGTAATGTTCATGTTGTGCTTGTTCTTTTACTGCTCTGATTTTTCATTTTTTTGACAGGTAAGTCACACCCTCATGGAACATCAGCTGATAAAGACGGGTCTCAAGACACCATCATGCGACACTCTGAAGAAGGCGAAAGACTCGCCGAAACATGTCAGGTAAAAAATTAATCTAAAACATAATTGTCTGCTTTTAATGAATCAGTCAAATATCAATAATAAGAAGACAAAATGAACCTAATACAAATAAATGAATGCTTAATAACTCCCCTGCACATGCTCCTAAAAATCCAAACCTTCACCTGTAAATAAAACGTCCCGACCTGAAGACATCTTAATGTTATTATTTTGTTATACACACAGTGCCGCCAAGTGGAATCAAAAATTTGTTTTTATTTTAATTTTCACGTACTGCACGGTGCCCTTTTGACGAATCCGACTGAAAATTAGTCAGAAAAGACTCAAGACAATGATCTTACTCTCTGCCGAATTTTGTGACGTTTTGGCAAAAGGCGTGGCTATTAAGGTGCTGAAAAGTCCGATTGTACTCTGTGGCAACAAAAGCTCCGGCAACATGACTCAGATCATCCTATCTTCTCGAAGTTGTACACATTTGAGGATACTTCAGCCCTGAAGACATCTACCAACTTATTTTATATCGTAGTAGTAGCGCCACCAACTGGTAAAAGCTAATACAAGTTATTTTCTTGGATGTTTTTCTCCGTGCAACTCAACAAGGTCGCCCTCATATATGCTCGGATGACTGTTTCGGCCATGAGGATGTCACAATACGAAATTCGTGATTTTTCGTGAAAAGTTGTGGGAGTGGCATTGCACTGTTCGGCAATAAAACAAAGCTGATTATGAGGTTCTAAATATGAACGACAACTCGTAAAACTTTACACACACATCAGGCCGAGCAAATTTATCAATATTTTATACGTTAGTTGTGCAGCTTTTTTGAAATGGCTCGCCATGGCCCTCAAGAAATGTTAAAAAAAAGCAGCTCTGGTTGAGTGTTTCACCTCGCTTTTTGTAAATTTTATGGAGTACAGTGAACCCTCGGTTATCGCGGTTAATGGGGACCGAGACCACCCGCGAAAACTGAAAATCCGCGAAGTAGCGGCGCACCTTCAAAAATGCTTAAAAAAAATATACAATATATATAATAAATATATATATATATATATATATATATATATATATATATATATATATATATATATACGGGGAGAGAGAGAGTGAAATTCATGTTATAACAAAAAAACCAAATTATTATTAAAACGTATTATTTTTTTATTCCCCAGCCATTCTTTTTGTATTTATTTAATTACTCCGACTTTTACCTGCTGGTACGCCGTCCGGTGTGCCCTGTGAAATGAAAGGTGGCATTCTTTATTTATTTATTCATTTATTCATTCATAACTGACAACCTCGCGCTCCGCTCGTGCCCGGGCAGAAGAGGTGCTCCAATTTGGCTTAACTGTGACACACGCCCGTCCTCCTCCGTCCGGAGCTTCCATTCGGTTAAACTTAGGGGCCGCTTGGCACCGCCCGTGCCCGGGGAAGGTGCTCCTCTTCGGCTTACTGTGACGCGAGCATGCCCTCCTCCTCCGGAGCTTCCATTCGGTTAAACTTAGGGGCCGCTTGGAACCGCCCGTGCCCGGGGAAGGTGCTCCTCTTCGGCTTACTGTGACGCGAGCATGCCCTCCTCCTCCGGAGCTTCCATTCGGTTAAACTTAGGGGCCGCTTGGCACCGCCCGTGCCCGGGGAAGGTGCTCCTCTACGGCTTAACTGCCACGCACGCTGGCCGGAGCTCTGGTACGGTCCGAACCGCGCGAAACGTCGCCACCGATCGTGTCCGGGGGAACGTGCTCTTCTTCGTCCACTCTCCTCTTCGCCCACGCTCTTCTTCGGCGCACGCCGGCCGTCTAACCGCTCCAGCGCCCCGTCGTGCCGCTCGGCGAAACTACAATGCCCCCGAATATTTTTTAGACCCGCGAAGCACTGAACCTGCGAAAGGTGAACCGCGAAGTAGCGAGGGTTCACTGTATGTATAAGACCAAGACCTACAAAAAAGTCTCTTGGAGCAATGAGCTAGGTTTTACAGGAAGTCGGCCATTTTGAATTTACTTAAAAGGGGGCGGGTCACCACAATGGACTTTGTGTAGAAATTATTATTGGGGCCCGAGCAGCGACCGCGGCGAGGTCCCTATTGTTTTTGTAGAAAATATTATTACTTTTATTATTATTATTATTATTATTATTAGGGCCTGAGCAGCGACCGCTGCGAAGTCCCTATTGTTTTTGTAGAAATTATTATTATTATTTTTCCGATTGTTCGATCGCATTTTTGACCCCCGAAACATGCACAAAAACTCACCAAACTTGGCAGTCTCATCGGGCATGGCGAAAAATTTGATATTTTAACGTCTAATATGAACAGGAAGTGAGTTATGAATTTTTGAAAGTCCGACTTTTGCCCTTTTTTGCATGTTTACAGGGGTCATTCTTTTGCACCCTGATCCTAAAGGCTTCATCTGATTGCCTTAAAATTCTGTCTGTAGCATCTGAAGACCTGGCACAAACACTGGGGCTAAAATTTTTTGTTTCCGAAATACTATATGACGGGGGCGGGGCATCAAAGTTTTCACTTAAGATTTCCTTCGCCGCAATGGACAAAATGCTTAATAACTCTCCTGCACATGCTGCTAAAAATCCAAAACTTCACATGTACATAAAGAGTCTGTACCTGAAGACATCTATATGTTTATATTCAGTTATACACCTTGCGCCAATCAATATCATTTTTTACATTTTGACGTACTGCACGGTGCCCTTTTAACGAATCTGATTGAAAATTGGCTAGAAAAGACTCAAGACATTGATCTTACTCTATCCCTATTTTTGTGACTTTCCTTCGAAGGGCGTGGCTATTACGGTGCCGCAGAGTCTGATTATTCTCCGTGGCAACAAAAGTTCCTGCAAAATGATTCAGATGATCCATCTTCTCGAAATTTTTCACATTTGAGGATATTCAGGCCCTGAAGACGGCTGCCAACTTATTTTTGATCGCAGTGGTAGCGCCACCAACTGGTTAAAACAAATACAAATTATTTTCGTTGATTTTTTTCTCCGGGCAGGTTAACAAAATCTACCTTACATTTGCTCGGATGAGTGTTTAGGCCTTGAGGATGTCACAATACGAAAGTCTTTCGCCTTCTTCAGAGTGTCACATGATGGTGTCTTGTGGCCCGTCTTTATCAGCTGATGTTCCATGAGGGCGTGACTTACCTGTCACAAGAATGAAGGCAAGTCACGCCCCCCGCTGTCCGTTCACTCCGCCAAAATGCTGCTCCAGGTGGTAGAGAGGATGAAGGCTCCCTTGTCTCTGTTCATGGTTTTTATGCCTCGCTTGCAGATCTCAATGGCCTCTCTGATCCAGCGCTGTTGTTTGGTCTCTTCGGTGCGGATGACCCTGCCCTTCTCCCGGTCCATGATGTGGTTTTCCCTTTTGCAGTGGTCAGTGATTGCTGATTTGTAATGTTCATGTTGTGCTTGTTCTTTTACTGCTCTGATTTTTCATTTTTTTGACAGGTAAGTCACACCCTCATGGAACATCAGCTCAAGACACCATCATGCGACACTCTGAAGAAGGCGAAAGACTCGCCGAAACATGTCAGTGAAAAAATTAACCTAAAACATAATTGTCTGCTTTTAATGAATCAGTCAAATATCAATAATAAGAAGACAAAATGAACCTAATACAAATAAATGAATGCTTAATAACTCCCCTGCACATGCTCCTAAAAATCCAAACCTTCACCTGTAAATAAAACGTCCCGACCTGAAGACATCTTAATGTTATTATTTTGTTATACACACAGTGCCGCCAAGTGGAATCAAAAATTTGTTTTTATTTTAATTTTCACGTACTGCACGGTGCCCTTTCGACGAATCCGACTGAAAATTAGTCAGAAAAGACTCAAGACAATGATCTTACTCTCTGCCGAATTTTGTGACGTTTTGGCAAAAGGCGTGGCTATTACGGTGCTGAAAAGTCCGATTGTACTCTGTGGCAACAAAAGCTCCAGCAACATGACTCAGGTGATCCTATCTTCTCGAAGTTGCACACATTTGAGGATACTTAAGCCCTGAAGACATCTACCAACTTATTTTTCATCGTAGTAGTAGCGCCACCAACTGGTAAAAGCTAATACAAGTTATTTTCTTGGATGTTTTTCTCCGTGCAACTCAACAAGGTCGCCCTCATATATGCTCGGATGACTGTTTCGGCCATGAGGATGTCCCAATACGAAATTCGTCCTTTTTCATGAAAAGTTGTGGGAGTGGCATTGCACTGTTCGGCAATAAAACAAAGCTGATTATGAGGTTCTAAATATGAACGACAACTCGTGAAACTTTACACACACATCAGGCCGAGCAAATTTATCAATATTTTATGCGTTAGTTGTGCAGCTTTTTTGAAATGGCTCGCCATGGCCCTCGAGAAATGTTCAAAAAAGCAGCCCTGGTTGAGTGTTTCACCTCGCTTTTTGTAAATTTTATGGAGTACAGTGAACCCTCGGTTATCGCGGTTAATGGGGACCGAGACCACCCGCAAAAACTGAAAATCCGCGAAGTAGCGGCGCACCTTCAAAAATGCTTAAAAAAAATATACAATATATATAATAAATATATATATATATATATATATATATATATATATATATATATATATATATATACGGGGGGAGAGAGAGAGACAGAGAGTGAAATTCATGTTATAACAAAAAAAACAAATTATTATTAAAACTTATTATTTTTTTATTCCCCAACCATTCTTTTTGTATTTATTTAATTACTCCGACTTTTACCTGCTGGTACGCCGTCCGGTGTGCCCTGTGAAATGAAAGGTGGCATTCTTTATTTATTCATTTATTTATTCATTCATAACTGACAGCCTCGCGCTCCGCTCGTGCCCGGGCAGAAGAGGTGCTCCAATTCGGCTTCACTGTGACACACGCCCGCCCTCCTCCCCCGGAGCTTCCATTCGGTTAAACTTAGGGGCCGCTTGGCACCGCCCGTGCCCGGGGAAGGTGCTCCTCTTCGGCTTACTGTGACGCGAGCATGCCCTCCTCCTGCGGAGCTTCCATTCGGTTAAACTTAGGGGCCGCTTGGAACCGCCCGTGCCCGGGGAAGGTGCTCCTCTTCGGCTTACTGTGACGCGAGCATGCCCTCCTCCTCCGGAGCTTCCATTCGGTTAAACTTAGGGGCCGCTTGGCACCGCCCGTGCCCGGGAAAGGTGCTCCTCTACGGCTTAACTGCCACGCACGCCGGCCGGAGCTCTGGTACGGTCCGAACCGCGCGAAACGTCGCCACCGATCGTGTCCGGGGGAACGTGCTCTCTTCGTCCACTCTCCTCTTCGCCCACGCTCTTCTTCGGCGCACGCCGGCCGTCTAACTGCTCCAGCGCCCCGTCGTGCCGCTCGGCGAAACTACAATGCCCCCGAATATTTTTTAGACCCGCGAAGCACTGAACCCGCGAAAGGTGAACCGCGAAGTAGCGAGGGTTCACTGTATGTATAAGACCAAGACCTACAAAAAAGTCTCTTGGAGCAATGAGCTAGGTTTTACAGGAAGTCGGCCATTTTGAATTTACTTAAAAGGGGGCGGGTCACCACAATGGACTTTGTGTAGAAATTATTATTGGGGCCCGAGCAGCGACCGCGGCGAGGTCCCTATTGTTTTTGTAGAAATTATTATTATTATTATTTTTCCGATTGTTCGATCGCATTTTTGACCCCCGAAACATGCACAAAAACTCACCAAACTTGGCAGTCTCATCGGGCATGGCGAAAAATTTGATATTTTAACGTCTAATATGAACAGGAAGTGAGTTATGAATTTTTGAAAGTCCGATTTTTGCCCTTTTTTGCATGTTTACAGGGGTCATTCTTTTGCACCCTGATCCTAAAGGCTTCATCTGATTGCCTTAAAATTCTGTCTGTAGCATCTTAAGACCTGGGACAAACACTGGGGCTAAAAATTTTTGTTTCCGAAATACTATATGACGGGGGCGGGGCTTCAAAGTTTTCACTTAAGATTTCCTTCGCCGCAATGGACAAAATGCTTAATAACTCTCCTGCACGTGCTGCTAAAAATCCAAAACTTCACATGTACATAAAGAGTCGGTACCTGAAGACATCTATATGTTTATATTCAGTTATACACCTTGCGCCAATCAATATCATTTTTTACATTTTGACGTACTGCACGGTGCCCTTTTAACGAATCTGATTGAAAATTGGCTAGAAAAGACTCAAGACATTGATCTTACTCTATCCCTATTTTTGTGACTTTCCTTCGAAGGGCGTGGCTATTACGGTGCCGCAGAGTCTGATTATTCTCCGTGGCAACAAAAGTTCCTGCAAAATGATTCAGATGATCCATCTTCTCGAAATTTTTCACATTTGAGGATATTCAGGCCCTGAAGACGGCTGCCAACTTATTTTTGATCGCAGTGGTAGCGCCACCAACTGGTTAAAACAAATACAAATTATTTTCGTTGATGTTTTTCTCCGGGCAGGTTAACAAAATCTACCTTATATTTGCTCGGATGAGTGTTTAGGCCTTGAGGATGTCACAATACGAAAGTCTTTCGCCTTCTTCAGAGTGTCACATGATGGTGTCTTGTGACCCGTCTTTATCAGCTGATGTTCCATGAGGGCGTGACTTACCTGTCACGAGAATGAAGGCAAGTCACGCCCCCCGCTGTCCGTTCACTCCGCCAAGATGCTGGTCCAGGTGGTAGAGAGGATGAAGGCTCCCTTGTCTCTGTTCATGGTTTTTATGCCTCGCTTGCAGATCTCAATGGCCTCTCTGATCCAGCGCTGTTGTTTGTTCTCTTCTGTGCGGATGACCCTGCCCTTCTCCCGGTCCATGATGTGGTTTTCCCTTTTGCAGTGGTCAGTGATTGCTGATTTGTAATGTTCATGTTGTGCTTGTTCTTTTACTGCTCTGATTTTTTTCATTTTTTTGACAGGTAAGTCACACCCTCATGGAACATCAGCTCAAGACACCATCATGCGACACTCTGAAGAAGGCGAAAGACTCGCCGAAACATGTCAGTGAAAAAATTAACCTAAAACATAATTGTCTGCTTTTAATGAATCAGTCAAATATCAATAATAAGAAGACAAAATGAACCTAATACAAATAAATGAATGCTTAATAACTCCCCTGCACATGCTCCTAAAAATCCAAACCTTCACCTGTAAATAAAACGTCCCGACCTGAAGACATCTTAATGTTATTATTTTGTTATACACACAGCGCCGCCAAGTGGAATCAAAAATTTGTTTTTATTTTAATTTTCACGTACTGCACGGTGCCCTTTTGTCGAATCCGACTGAAAATTAGTCAGAAAAGACTCAAGACAATGATCTTACTCTCTGCCGAATTTTGTGACGTTTTGGCAAAAGGCGTGGCTATTACGGTGCTGAAAAGTCCGATTGTACTCTGTGGCAACAAAAGCTCCGGCAACATGACTCAGATGATCCTATCTTCTCGAATTGTACACATTTGAGGATACTTCAGCCCTGAAGACATCTACCAACTTATTTTACATCGTAGTAGTAGCGCCACCAACTGGTAAAAGCTAATACAAGTTATTTTCTTGGATGTTTTTCTCCGTGCAACTCAACAAGGTCGCCCTCATATATGCTCGGATGACTGTTTCGGCCATGAGGATGTCACAATACGAAATTCGTCCTTTTTCGTGAAAAGTTGTGGGAGTGGCATTGCACTGTTCGGCAATAAAACAAAGCTGATTATGAGGTTCTAAATATGAACGACAACTCGTAAAACTTTACACACACATCAGGCCGAGCAAATTTATCAATATTTTATACGTTAGTTGTGCAGCTTTTTTGAAATGGCTCGCCATGGCCCTCGAGAAATGTTAAAAAAAGCAGCTCTGGTTGAGTGTTTCACCTCGCTTTTTGTAAATTTTATGGAGTACAGTGAACCCTCGGTTATCGCGGTTAATGGGGACCGAGACCACCCGCGAAAACTGAAAATCCGCGAAGTAGCGGTGCACCTTCAAAAATGCTTAAAAAAAATATACAATATATATAATAATATATATATATATATATATATATATATATACGGGGAGAGAGAGAGTGAAATTCATGTTATAACAAAAAAACCAAATTATTATTTTTTTATTCCCCAGCCATTCTTTTTGTATTTATTTAATTACTCCGACTTTTACCTGCTGGTACGCCGTCCGGTGTGCCCTTTGAAATGAAAGGTGGCATTCTTTATTTATTTATTCATTTATTCATTCATAACTGACAGCCTCGCGCTCCGCTCATGCCCGGGCAGAAGAGGTGCTCCAATTTGGCTTAACTGTGACACACGCCCGCCCTCCTCCCCCGGAGCTTCCATTCGGTTAAACTTAGGGGCCGCTTGGCACCGCCCGTGCCCGGGGAAGGTGCTCCTCTTCGGCTTACTGTGACGTGAGCATGCCCTCCTCCACCGGAGCTTCCATTCGGTTAAACTTAGGGGCCGCTTGGAACCGCCCGTGCCCGGGGAAGGTGCTCCTCTACGGCTTAACTGCCACGCACGCCGGCCGGAGCTCTGGTACGGTCCGAACCGCGCGAAACGTCGGCACCGATCGTGTCCGGGGGAACGTGCTCTTCTTCGTCCACTCTCCTCTTCGCCCACGCTCTTCTTTGGCGCACGCCGGCCGTCTAATCTCTCCAGCGACCCGTCGTGCCGCTCGGCGAAACTACAATGCCCCCGAATATTTTTTAGACCCGCGAAGCACTGAACCCGCGAAAGGTGAACCGCGAAGTAGCGAGGGTTCACTGTATGTATAAGACCAAGACCTACAAAAAAGTCTCTTGGAGCAATGAGCTAGGTTTTACAGGAAGTCGGCCATTTTTAATTTACTTAAAAGGGGGCGGGTCACCACAATGGACTTTGTGTCGAAATTATTATTGGGGCCCGAGCAGCGACCGCGGCGAGGTCCCTATTGTTTTTGTAGAAAACATTATTACTTTTATTATTATTATTATTATTATTATTAGGGCCTGAGCAGCGACCGCTGCGAAGTCCCTATTGTTTTTGTAGAAATTATTATTATTATTATTTTTCCGATTGTTCGATCGCATTTTTGACCCCCGAAACACGCACAAAAACTCACCAAACTTGGCAGTCTCATCGGGCATGGCGAAAAATTTGATATTTTAACGTCTAATATGAACAGGAAGTGAGTTATGAATTTTTGAAAGTCCGACTTTTGCCCTTTTTTGCATGTTTACAGGGGTCATTCTTTTGCACCCTGATCCTAAAGGCTTCATCTGATTGCCTTAAAATTCTGTCTGTAGCATCTGAAGACCTGGGACAAACACTGGGGCTAAAATTTTTTGTTTCCGAAATACTATATGACGGGGGCGGGGCTTCAAAGTTTTCACTTAAGATTTCCTTCGCCGCAATGGACAAAATGCTTAATAACTCTCCTGCACATGCTGCTAAAAATCCAAAACTTCACATGTACATAAAGAGTCTGTACCTGAAGACATCTATATGTTTATATTCAGTTATACACCTTGCGCCAATCAATATCATTTTTTACATTTTGACGTACTGCACGGTGCCCTTTTAACGAATCCGATTGAAAATTGGCTAGAAAAGACTCAAGACATTGATCTTACTCTATCCCTATTTTTATGACTTTCCTTCAAAGGGCGTGGCTATTACGGTGCCGCAGAGTCTGATTATTCTCCGTGGCAAAAAAAGTTCCTGCAAAATGATTCAGATGATCCATCTTCTGGAAATCTTTCACATTTGAGGATATTCAGGCCCTGAAGACGGCTGCCAACTTATTTTTGATCGCAGTGGTAGCGCCACCAACTGGTTAAAACAAATACAAATTATTTTCGTTGATGTTTTTCTCCGGGCAGGTGAACAAAATCTACCTTATATTTGCTCGGATGAGTGTTTAGGCCTTGAGCATGTCACAATACGAAAGTCTTTCGCCTTCTTCAGAGTGTCACATGATGGTGTCTTGTGACCCGTCTTTATCAGCTGATGTTCCATGAGGGCGTGACTTACCTGTCACAAGAATGAAGGCAAGTCACGCCCCCCGCTGTCCGTTCACTCCGCCAAAATGCTGCTCCAGGTGGTAGAGAGGATGAAGGCTCCCTTGTCTCTGTTAATGGTTTTTATGCCTCGCTTGCAGATCTCAATGGCCTCTCTGATCCAGCGCTGTTGTTTGTTCTCTTCGGTGCGGATGACCCTGCCCTTCTCCCGGTCCATGATGTGGTTTTCCCTTTTGCAGTGGTCAGTGATTGCTGATTTGTAATGTTCATGTTGTGCTTGTTCTTTTACTGCTCTGATTTTTCATTTTTTTGACAGGTAAGTCACACCCTCATGGAACATCAGCTGATAAAGACGGGTCTCAAGACACCATCATGCGACACTCTGAAGAAGGCGAAAGACTCGCCGAAACATGTCAGGTAAAAAATTTACCTAAAACATAATTGTCTGCTTTTAATGAATCAGTCAAATATCAATAATAAGAAGACAAAATGAACCTAATACAAATAAATGAATGCTTAATAACTCCCCTGCACATGCTCCTAAAAATCCAAACCTTCACCTGTAAATAAAACGTCCCGACCTGAAGACATCTTAATGTTATTATTTTGTTATACACACAGTGCCGCCAAGTGGAATCAAAAATTTGTTTTTATTTTAATTTTCACGTACTGCACGGTGCCCTTTTGACGAATCCGACTGAAAATTAGTCAGAAAAGACTCAAGACAATGATCTTACTCTCTGCCGAATTTTGTGACGTTTTGGCAAAAGGCGTGGCTATTAAGGTGCTGAAAAGTCCGATTGTACTCTGTGGCAACAAAAGCTCCGGCAACATGACTCAGATGATCCTATCTTCTCGAAGTTGTACACATTTGAGGATACTTCAGCCCTGAAGACATCTACCAACTTATTTTACATCGTAGTAGTAGCGCCACCAACTGGTAAAAGCTAATACAAGTTATTTTCTTGGATGTTTTTCTCCGTGCAACTCAACAAGGTCGCCCTCATATATGCTCGGATGACTGTTTCGGCCATGAGGATGTCACAATACGAAATTCGTGATTTTTCGTGAAAAATTGTGGGAGTGGCATTGCACTGTTCGGCAATAAAACAAAGCTGATTATGAGGTTCTAAATATGAACGACAACTCGTAAAACTTTGCACACACATCAGGCCGAGCAAATTTATCAATATTTTATACGTTAGTTGTGCAGCTTTTTTGAAATGGCTCGCCATGGCCCTCGAGAAATGTTAAAAAAAAGCAGCTCTGGTTGAGTGTTTCACCTCGCTTTTTGTAAATTTTATGGAGTACAGTGAACCCTCGGTTATCGCGGTTAATGGGGACCGAGACCACCCGCGAAAACTGAAAATCCGCGAAGTAGCGGCGCACCTTCAAAAATGCTTAAAAAAAATATACAATATATATAATAAATATAGAAATATATATATATATAAATATATATATATATATATATATATATATATATATATATAGATATATATATATATATATACGGGGAGAGAGAGAGTGAAATTCATGTTATAACAAAAAAAAACAAATTATTATTAAAACGTATTATTTTTTTATTCCCCAGCCATTCTTTTTGTATTTATTTAATTACTCCGACTTTTACCTGCTGGTACGCCGTCCGGTGTGCCCTGTGAAATGAAAGGTGGCATTCTTTATTTATTTATTCATTTATTCATTCATAACTGACAGCCTCGCGCTCCGCTCGTGCCCGGGCAGAAGAGGTGCTCCAATTTGGCTTAACTGTGACACACGCCCGTCCTCCTCCCCCGGAGCTTCCATTCGGTTAAACTTAGGGGCCGCTTGGCACCGCCCGTGCCCGGGGAAGGTGCTCCTCTTCGGCTTACTGTGACGCGAGCATGCCCTCCTCCTCCGGAGCTTCCATTCGGTTAAACTTAGGGGCCGCTTGGCACCGCCCGTGCCCGGGGAAGGTGCTCCTCTACGGCTTAACTGCCACGCACGCTGGCCGGAGCTCTGGTACGGTCCGAACCGCGCGAAACGTCGCCACCGATCGTGTCCGGGGGAACGTGCTCTTCTTCGTCCACTCTCCTCTTCGCCCACGCTCTTCTTCGGCGCACGCCGGCCGTCTAACCGCTCCAGCGCCCCGTCATGCCGCTCGGCGAAACTACAATGCCCCCGAATATTTTTTAGACCCGCGAAGCACTGAACCCGCGAAAGGTGAACCGCGAAGTAGCGAGGGTTCACTGTATGTATAAGACCAAGACCTACAAAAAAGTCTCTTGGAGCAATGAGCTAGGTTTTACAGGAAGTCGGCCATTGTGAATTTACTTAAAAGGGGGCGGGTCACCACAATGGACTTTGTGTAGAAATTATTATTGGGGCCCGAGCAGCGACCGCGGCGAGGTCCCTATTGTTTTTGTAGAAAATATTATTACTTTTATTATTATTATTATTATTATTATTATTAGGGCCTGAGCAGCGACCGCTGCGAAGTCCCTATTGTTTTTGTCGAAATTATTATTATTATTATTTTTCTGATTGTTCGATCGCATTTTTGACCCCCGAAACATGCACAAAAACTCACCAAACTTGGCAGTCTCATCGGGCATGGCGAAAAATTTGATATTTTAACGTCTAATATGAACAGGAAGTGAGTTATGAATTTTTGAAAGTCCGACTTTTGCCCTTTTTTGCATGTTTACAGGGGTCATTCTTTTGCACCCTGATCCTAAAGGCTTCATCTGATTGCCTTAAAGTTCTGTCTGGAGCATCTTAAGACCTGGGACAAACACTGGGGCTAAAATGTTTTGTTTCCGAAATACTATATGACGGGGGCGGGGCTTCAAAGTTTTCACTTAAGATTTCCTTCGCCGCAATGGACAAAATGCTTAATAACTCTCCTGCACATGCTGCTAAAAATCCAAAACTTCACATGTACATAAAGAGTCGGTACCTGAAGACATCTATATGTTTATATTCAGTTATACACCTTGCGCCAATCAATATCAATTTTTACAAATTTCACGTACTGCACGGTGCCCTTTTAACGAATCCGATTGAAAATTGGCTAGAAAAGACTCAAGACATTGATCTTACTCTATCCCTATTTTTACGACTTTCCTTCAAAGGGCGTGGCTATTACGGTGCTGCAGAGTCTGATTATTCTCCGTGGCAACAAAAGTTCCTGCAAAATGATTCAGATGATCCATCTTCTGGAAATCTTTCACATTTGAGGATATTCAGGCCCTGAAGACGGCTGCCAACTTATTTTTGATCGCAGTGGTAGTGCCACCAACTGGTTAAAACAAATACAAATTATTTTCGTTGATGTTTTTCTCCGGGCAGGTGAACAAAATCTACCTTATATTTGCTCGGATGAGTGTTTAGGCCTTGAGCATGTCACAATACGAAAGTCTTTCGCCTTCTTCAGAGTGTCACATGATGCTGTCTTGTGACCCGTCTTTATCAGCTGATGTTCCATGAGGGCGTGACTTACCTGTCACAAGAATGAAGGCAAGTCACGCCCCCCGCTGTCCGTTCACTCCGCCAAGATGCTGGTCCAGGTGGTAGAGAGGATGAAGGCTCCCTTGTCTCTGTTCATGGTTTTTATGCCTCGCTTGCAGATCTCAATGGCCTCTCTGATCCAGCGCTGTTGTTTGTTCTCTTCTGTGCGGATGACCCTGCCCTTCTCCCGGTCCATGATGTGGTTTTCCCTTTTGCAGTGGTCAGTGATTGCTGATTTGTAATGTTCATGTTGTGCTTGTTCTTTTACTGCTCTGATTTTTTCATTTTTTTGACAGGTAAGTCACACCCTCATGGAACATCAGCTCAAGACACCATCATGCGACACTCTGAAGAAGGCGAAAGACTCGCCGAAACATGTCAGGTAAAAAATTAACCTAAAACATAATTGTCTGCTTTTAATGAATCAGTCAAATATCAATAATAAGAAGACAAAATGAACCTAATACAAATAAATGAATGCTTAATAACTCCCCTGCACATGCTCCTAAAAATCCAAACCTTCACCTGTAAATAAAACGTCCCGACCTGAAGACATCTTAATGTTATTATTTTGTTATACACACAGTGCCGCCAAGTGGAATCAAAAATTTGTTTTTATTTTAATTTTCACGTACTGCACGGTGCCCTTTTGACGAATCCGACTGAAAATGAGTCAGAAAAGATTCAAGACAATGATCTTACTCTCTGCCGAATTTTGTGACGTTTTGGCAAAAGGCGTGGCTATTAAGGTGCTGAAAAGTCCGATTGTACTCTGTGGCAACAAAAGCTCCGGCAACATGACTCAGATGATCCTATCTTCTCGAAGTTGTACACATTTGAGGATACTTCAGCCCTGAAGACATCTACCAACTTATTTTACATCGTAGTAGTAGCGCCACCAACTGGTAAAAGCTAATACAAGTTATTTTCTTGGATGTTTTTCTCCGTGCAACTCAACAAGGTCGCCCTCATATATGCTCGGATGACTGTTTCGGCCATGAGGATGTCACAACACGAAATTCGTCCTTTTTCATGAAAAGTTGTGGGAGTGGCATTGCACTGTTCGGCAATAAAACAAAGCTGATTATGAGGTTCTAAATATGAACGACAACTTGTAAAACTTTACACACACATCAGGCCGAGCAAATTTATCAATATTTTATACGTTAGTTGTGCAGCTTTTTTGAAATGGCTCGCCATGGCCCTCGAGAAATGTTAAAAAAAGCAGCTCTGGTTGAGTGTTTCACCTCGCTTTTTGTAAATTTTATGGAGTACAGTGAACCCTCGGTTATCGCGGTTAACGGGGACCGAGACCACCCGCGAAAACTGAAAATCCGCGAAGTAGCGGCGCACCTTCAAAAATGCTTAAAAAAAATAAACAGGTCACTGCTCGGGCCCTAATAATAATAATAATAATAATTTCCACAAAAACAATGGGGACCTCGTAGCGGTCGCTGCTCGGGCCCTAATAATAATTTCTACAAAAACAATAGGGACCTCGCCGCGGTCGCTGCTCGGGCCCCAATAATAATTTCTACACAAAGTCCATTGTGGTGACCCGCCCCCTTTTAAGTAAATTCAAAATGGCCGACTTCCTGTAAAACCTAGCTCATTGCTCCAAGAGTCTTTTTTGTAGGTCTTGGTCTTATACATACAGTGAACCCTCGCTACTTTCGCGGGTTCAGTGCTTCGCGGGTCTAAAAAATATTCTGGGGCATTGTAGTTTCGCCGAGCGGCACGACGGGGCGCTGGAGCGGTTAGACGGCCGGCGTGCGCCAAAGAAGAGCGTGGGCGAAGAGGAGAGTGGACGAAGAAGAGCACGTTCCCCCGGACACGATCGGTGGCGACGTTTCGCGCGGTTCGGACAGTACCAGAGCTCCGGCCGGCGTGCGTGGCAGTTAAGCCGTAGAGGAGCACCTTCCCCGGGCACGGGCGGTGCCAAGCGGCCCCTAAGTTTAACCGAATGGAAGCTCCGGAGGAGGAGGGCATGCTCGCGTCACAGTAAGCCGAAGAGGAGCACCTTCCCCGGGCACCGGCGGTTCCAAGCGGCCCCTAAGTTTAACCGAATGGAAGCTCCGGAGGAGGAGGGCATGCTCGCGTCACAGTAAGCCGAAGAGGAGCACCTTCCCCGGCCACGGGCGGTTCCAAGCGGCCCCTAAGTTTAACCGAATGGAAGCTCCGGAGGAGGAGGGCATGCTCGCGTCACAGTAAGCCGAAGAGGAGCACCTTCCCCGGGCACGGGCGGTGCCAAGCGGCCCCTAAGTTTAACCGAATGGAAGCTCCGGGGGAGGAGGGTGGGCGTGTGTCACAGTTAAGCCGAATTGGAGCACCTCTACCGCCCGGGCACGAGCGGAGCGCGAAGCTGTCAGTTATGAATGAATAAATGAATAAATAAATAAATAAATAAAGAATGGCACCTTTCATTTCACAGGGCACACCAGACGGCGTACCAGCAGGTAAAAGTCTGAGTAATTAAATAAATACAAAAAGAATGGCTGGGGAATAAAAAAATAATACGTTTTAATAATAATTTGGTTTTTTTGTTATAACATCAATTTCACTCTCTCTCTCTCTCCCCGTATATATATATATATATATTTATATATTTATTATATATATTGTATTTTTTTTTAAGCATTTTTGAAGGTGCGCCGCTACTTCGCGGATTTTCAGTTTTCGCGGGTGGTCTCGGTCCCCATTAACCGCGATAACCGAGGGTTCACTGTACTCCATAAAATTTACAAAAAGCGAGGTGAAACACTCAACCAGGGCTGCTTTTTTTAACATTTCTCGAGGGCCATGGCGAGCCATTTCAAAATAGCTGCACAACTAACATATAAAATATTGATAAATTTGCTCTGCCTGATGTGTGTGTAAAGTTTCACGAGTTGTCGTTCATATTTAGAACCTCATAATCAGCGTTGTTTTATTGCCGAACAGTGCAATGCCACTCCCACAACTTTTCACGAAAAAGGATGAATTTCGTATTGTGACATCCTCATGGCCGAAACAGTCATCCGAGCATATATGAGGGCGACCTTGTTGAGTTGCACGGAGAAAAACATCCAAAAAAATAACTTGTATTAGCTTTTACCAGTTGGTGGCGCTACTACTACGATGAAAAATAAGTTGGTGGATGTCTTCAGGGCTGAAGTATCCTCAAATGTGTACAACTTCGAGAAGATAGTATCATCTGAGTAATGTTGCCGGAGCTTTTGTTGCCACAGAGTACAATCGGACTTTTCAGCACCGTAATAGCCACGCCTTTTGCCAAAACGTCACAAAATTCGGCAGAGAGTAAGTGAGTCTTTTCTGACTAATTTTCAGTCGGATTCGTCAAAAGGGCACCGTGCAGTACGTGAAAATTAAAATAAAAACAAATTTTTGATTCCACTTGGCGGCGCTGTGTGTATAACAAAATAATAACATTAAGATGTCTTCAGGTCGGGACGTTTTATTTACAGGTGAAGGTTTGGATTTTTAGGAGCATGTCCAGGGGAGTTATTAAGCATTCATTTATTTGTATTAGGTTCATTTTGTCTTCTTATTATTGATATTTGACTGATTCATTAAAAGCAGACAATTATGTTTTAGGTTAATTTTTTACCTGACATGTTTCGGCGAGTCTTTCGCCTTCTTCAGAGTGTCGCATGATGGTGTCTTGAGACCCGTCTTTATCAGCTGATGTTCCATGAGGGTGTGACTTACCTGTCAAAAAAATTAAAAAATCAGAGCAGTAAAAGAACAAGCACAACATGAACATTACAAATCAGCAATCACTGACCACTGCAAAAGGGAAAACCACATCATGGACTGGGAGAAGGGCAGGGTCATCCGCACCGGAGAGAACAAACTACAGCGCTGGATCAAAGAAACAATTGAGATCTGCAAGCGAGGCATAAAAACCATGAACAGAGACAAGGGAGCCTTCATCCTCTCTACCACCTGGAGCAGCATCTTGGCGGAGTGAACGGACAGCGGGGGGCGTGACTTGCCTTCATTCTTGTGACAGGTAAGGCACGCCTTCATGGAACATCAGCTGATTAAGACTGGTCACAAGACACCATCACAGGGTTCGAAGTTAACTTTAAAAACTGCTTCCCCATAGGGCAAGTGCCACTAAAATTTGCCTTGCCCGAGTGGCCAAATTACTTGCCCAACTTGGGCAAGTGACAATTCTTTTTCTCTTGCCCTGAGTGACTTTTTGTATGACAAAGTGTCTAATTACAAATTGCATGAATTTTTTGTTCGGACAGTTCCCGCCTAGAAAGAATTAAAAATACGTTACAATCATAAGTGTTGCTTATATAAAAATGTATCATGTATTAACACATTAATTAGGTGTCTGCTGACCCAGGATTATGTTATTGTTATGTTATGTTATATATCAATGAGAATGTGGAATGACACTGAACGATGGAAGGTGGAAGGATGTGGAAAGATCGTGAATGACATTGAATGATTTGGAATGACACTGAAAGATTTTGAATAATACTGAATGACACTGAATGAAGTAAAACTCTCTGGGAACGGGCCAATTCAAGATAGCTGCCGCACTGTGGGGGAGGCTTTGGTACCAAATTTGGAAAGAGACCCAAACGGTTGGGTCCATTTTATATCAGTGTGGGGGTGAAACGTTGGTCTCTGCGGAGCTGTCTGAATATTGGAGAAGTGAGAAGACAAAGTAAAACAGAACAATTAAAATCACTCTTCAAATACATATTGTTTGGTAAGCAGAGCATGATTTACAGCTCACCATTTTATTGCATGCACCAAGCATGTTATACATTTTTCTGTCCACGGGATGGCGTAGTCAAGAAAAATGAAGCATCTCGAAGCCCATTCGTGTGTGAAGTATTTCCCTGCAGGGCTTGGCTGCTTTATGGGGCTTCATTTTGCCATCACTAGTTTTAGATAGTTTTAATTTTTGAAAGAGCATTTTCATTTTACAGTGAACCCTCGCTACTTCGCGGTTCACCTTTCGCGGGTTCAGTGCTTCGCGGGTCTAAAAAATATTCGGGGGCATTGTAGTTTCGCCGAGCGGCACGACGGGGCGCTGGAGCTGTTAGACGGCCGGCATGCGCCGAAGAAGAGCGTGGGCGAAGAGGAGAGTGGACGAAGAAGAGCACGTTCCCCCGGGCACGATTTGGGGCGACGTTTCGCGCGGTTCGGACCGTACTAGAGCTCCGGCCAGCGTGCGTGGCAGTTAAGCCGAAGAGGAACAACTTCCGCCCGGGCACTAGCGGGGCGACATTTCGCTCTGTTCGGGAGCGTACGAGAGCTCCGGAGGAGGCCGGCCGGCGTGCGTGGCAGTTAAGCCGAAGAGGAGCACCTTCCCCGGGCACGGGCGGTGTCAAGCGGCCCCTAAGTTTAACCGAATGGAAGCTCCGGAGGAGGAGGGCATGCTCGCGTCACAGTTAAGCCGAAGAGAAGCACCTTCCCCGGGCACGGGCGGGGCGAAATGAAACCGAGTTCAACCGAACGGAGACACGCTTCGGGGGAGCAGGTCCGGCGTGCATGACAATTAAGCCGAAGAGGAGCACCTCTTCCGCCCGAGCACGAGCGGAGCGCGAGGCTGTCAGTTATGAATGAATAAATGAATAAAAAAAATAAATGAAGAATGCCACCTTTCATTTCACAGGGCACACCGGACGGCGTACCAGCAGGTAAAGGTCGAAGTAATTAAAAAAATACAAAAAGAAGTAATTGAATAAATACAAAAATAATGGCTGGGGAATAAAAAAATAATAAGTTTTAATAATATTTTTTTTTTTTTGTTATAGCATGAATTTCACTCTCTCTCTCTGGTACGGTCCGAACCGCGCGAAACGTCGGCACCGATCGTGTCCGGGGGAACGTGCTCTTCTTCGTCCACTCTCCTCTTCGCCCACGCTCTTCTTTGGCGCACGCCGGCCGTCTAATCTCTCCAGCGACCCGTCGTGCCGCTCGGCGAAACTACAATGCCCCCGAATATTTTTTAGACCCGCGAAGCACTGAACCCGCGAAAGGTGAACCGCGAAGTAGCGAGGGTTCACTGTATGTATAAGACCAAGACCTACAAAAAAGTCTCTTGGAGCAATGAGCTAGGTTTTACAGGAAGTCGGCCATTTTTAATTTACTTAAAAGGGGGCGGGTCACCACAATGGACTTTGTGTCGAAATTATTATTGGGGCCCGAGCAGCGACCGCGGCGAGGTCCCTATTGTTTTTGTAGAAAACATTATTACTTTTATTATTATTATTATTATTATTATTAGGGCCTGAGCAGCGACCGCTGCGAAGTCCCTATTGTTTTTGTAGAAATTATTATTATTATTATTTTTCCGATTGTTCGATCGCATTTTTGACCCCCGAAACACGCACAAAAACTCACCAAACTTGGCAGTCTCATCGGGCATGGCGAAAAATTTGATATTTTAACGTCTAATATGAACAGGAAGTGAGTTATGAATTTTTGAAAGTCCGACTTTTGCCCTTTTTTGCATGTTTACAGGGGTCATTCTTTTGCACCCTGATCCTAAAGGCTTCATCTGATTGCCTTAAAATTCTGTCTGTAGCATCTGAAGACCTGGGACAAACACTGGGGCTAAAATTTTTTGTTTCCGAAATACTATATGACGGGGGCGGGGCTTCAAAGTTTTCACTTAAGATTTCCTTCGCCGCAATGGACAAAATGCTTAATAACTCTCCTGCACATGCTGCTAAAAATCCAAAACTTCACATGTACATAAAGAGTCTGTACCTGAAGACATCTATATGTTTATATTCAGTTATACACCTTGCGCCAATCAATATCATTTTTTACATTTTGACGTACTGCACGGTGCCCTTTTAACGAATCCGATTGAAAATTGGCTAGAAAAGACTCAAGACATTGATCTTACTCTATCCCTATTTTTATGACTTTCCTTCAAAGGGCGTGGCTATTACGGTGCCGCAGAGTCTGATTATTCTCCGTGGCAAAAAAAGTTCCTGCAAAATGATTCAGATGATCCATCTTCTGGAAATCTTTCACATTTGAGGATATTCAGGCCCTGAAGACGGCTGCCAACTTATTTTTGATCGCAGTGGTAGCGCCACCAACTGGTTAAAACAAATACAAATTATTTTCGTTGATGTTTTTCTCCGGGCAGGTGAACAAAATCTACCTTATATTTGCTCGGATGAGTGTTTAGGCCTTGAGCATGTCACAATACGAAAGTCTTTCGCCTTCTTCAGAGTGTCACATGATGGTGTCTTGTGACCCGTCTTTATCAGCTGATGTTCCATGAGGGCGTGACTTACCTGTCACAAGAATGAAGGCAAGTCACGCCCCCCGCTGTCCGTTCACTCCGCCAAAATGCTGCTCCAGGTGGTAGAGAGGATGAAGGCTCCCTTGTCTCTGTTAATGGTTTTTATGCCTCGCTTGCAGATCTCAATGGCCTCTCTGATCCAGCGCTGTTGTTTGTTCTCTTCGGTGCGGATGACCCTGCCCTTCTCCCGGTCCATGATGTGGTTTTCCCTTTTGCAGTGGTCAGTGATTGCTGATTTGTAATGTTCATGTTGTGCTTGTTCTTTTACTGCTCTGATTTTTCATTTTTTTGACAGGTAAGTCACACCCTCATGGAACATCAGCTGATAAAGACGGGTCTCAAGACACCATCATGCGACACTCTGAAGAAGGCGAAAGACTCGCCGAAACATGTCAGGTAAAAAATTTACCTAAAACATAATTGTCTGCTTTTAATGAATCAGTCAAATATCAATAATAAGAAGACAAAATGAACCTAATACAAATAAATGAATGCTTAATAACTCCCCTGCACATGCTCCTAAAAATCCAAACCTTCACCTGTAAATAAAACGTCCCGACCTGAAGACATCTTAATGTTATTATTTTGTTATACACACAGTGCCGCCAAGTGGAATCAAAAATTTGTTTTTATTTTAATTTTCACGTACTGCACGGTGCCCTTTTGACGAATCCGACTGAAAATTAGTCAGAAAAGACTCAAGACAATGATCTTACTCTCTGCCGAATTTTGTGACGTTTTGGCAAAAGGCGTGGCTATTAAGGTGCTGAAAAGTCCGATTGTACTCTGTGGCAACAAAAGCTCCGGCAACATGACTCAGATGATCCTATCTTCTCGAAGTTGTACACATTTGAGGATACTTCAGCCCTGAAGACATCTACCAACTTATTTTACATCGTAGTAGTAGCGCCACCAACTGGTAAAAGCTAATACAAGTTATTTTCTTGGATGTTTTTCTCCGTGCAACTCAACAAGGTCGCCCTCATATATGCTCGGATGACTGTTTCGGCCATGAGGATGTCACAATACGAAATTCGTGATTTTTCGTGAAAAATTGTGGGAGTGGCATTGCACTGTTCGGCAATAAAACAAAGCTGATTATGAGGTTCTAAATATGAACGACAACTCGTAAAACTTTGCACACACATCAGGCCGAGCAAATTTATCAATATTTTATACGTTAGTTGTGCAGCTTTTTTGAAATGGCTCGCCATGGCCCTCGAGAAATGTTAAAAAAAAGCAGCTCTGGTTGAGTGTTTCACCTCGCTTTTTGTAAATTTTATGGAGTACAGTGAACCCTCGGTTATCGCGGTTAATGGGGACCGAGACCACCCGCGAAAACTGAAAATCCGCGAAGTAGCGGCGCACCTTCAAAAATGCTTAAAAAAAATATACAATATATATAATAAATATAGAAATATATATATATATAAATATATATATATATATATATATATATATATATATATATAGATATATATATATATATATACGGGGAGAGAGAGAGTGAAATTCATGTTATAACAAAAAAAAACAAATTATTATTAAAACGTATTATTTTTTTATTCCCCAGCCATTCTTTTTGTATTTATTTAATTACTCCGACTTTTACCTGCTGGTACGCCGTCCGGTGTGCCCTGTGAAATGAAAGGTGGCATTCTTTATTTATTTATTCATTTATTCATTCATAACTGACAGCCTCGCGCTCCGCTCGTGCCCGGGCAGAAGAGGTGCTCCAATTTGGCTTAACTGTGACACACGCCCGTCCTCCTCCCCCGGAGCTTCCATTCGGTTAAACTTAGGGGCCGCTTGGCACCGCCCGTGCCCGGGGAAGGTGCTCCTCTTCGGCTTACTGTGACGCGAGCATGCCCTCCTCCTCCGGAGCTTCCATTCGGTTAAACTTAGGGGCCGCTTGGCACCGCCCGTGCCCGGGGAAGGTGCTCCTCTACGGCTTAACTGCCACGCACGCTGGCCGGAGCTCTGGTACGGTCCGAACCGCGCGAAACGTCGCCACCGATCGTGTCCGGGGGAACGTGCTCTTCTTCGTCCACTCTCCTCTTCGCCCACGCTCTTCTTCGGCGCACGCCGGCCGTCTAACCGCTCCAGCGCCCCGTCATGCCGCTCGGCGAAACTACAATGCCCCCGAATATTTTTTAGACCCGCGAAGCACTGAACCCGCGAAAGGTGAACCGCGAAGTAGCGAGGGTTCACTGTATGTATAAGACCAAGACCTACAAAAAAGTCTCTTGGAGCAATGAGCTAGGTTTTACAGGAAGTCGGCCATTGTGAATTTACTTAAAAGGGGGCGGGTCACCACAATGGACTTTGTGTAGAAATTATTATTGGGGCCCGAGCAGCGACCGCGGCGAGGTCCCTATTGTTTTTGTAGAAAATATTATTACTTTTATTATTATTATTATTATTATTATTATTAGGGCCTGAGCAGCGACCGCTGCGAAGTCCCTATTGTTTTTGTCGAAATTATTATTATTATTATTTTTCTGATTGTTCGATCGCATTTTTGACCCCCGAAACATGCACAAAAACTCACCAAACTTGGCAGTCTCATCGGGCATGGCGAAAAATTTGATATTTTAACGTCTAATATGAACAGGAAGTGAGTTATGAATTTTTGAAAGTCCGACTTTTGCCCTTTTTTGCATGTTTACAGGGGTCATTCTTTTGCACCCTGATCCTAAAGGCTTCATCTGATTGCCTTAAAGTTCTGTCTGGAGCATCTTAAGACCTGGGACAAACACTGGGGCTAAAATGTTTTGTTTCCGAAATACTATATGACGGGGGCGGGGCTTCAAAGTTTTCACTTAAGATTTCCTTCGCCGCAATGGACAAAATGCTTAATAACTCTCCTGCACATGCTGCTAAAAATCCAAAACTTCACATGTACATAAAGAGTCGGTACCTGAAGACATCTATATGTTTATATTCAGTTATACACCTTGCGCCAATCAATATCAATTTTTACAAATTTCACGTACTGCACGGTGCCCTTTTAACGAATCCGATTGAAAATTGGCTAGAAAAGACTCAAGACATTGATCTTACTCTATCCCTATTTTTACGACTTTCCTTCAAAGGGCGTGGCTATTACGGTGCTGCAGAGTCTGATTATTCTCCGTGGCAACAAAAGTTCCTGCAAAATGATTCAGATGATCCATCTTCTGGAAATCTTTCACATTTGAGGATATTCAGGCCCTGAAGACGGCTGCCAACTTATTTTTGATCGCAGTGGTAGTGCCACCAACTGGTTAAAACAAATACAAATTATTTTCGTTGATGTTTTTCTCCGGGCAGGTGAACAAAATCTACCTTATATTTGCTCGGATGAGTGTTTAGGCCTTGAGCATGTCACAATACGAAAGTCTTTCGCCTTCTTCAGAGTGTCACATGATGCTGTCTTGTGACCCGTCTTTATCAGCTGATGTTCCATGAGGGCGTGACTTACCTGTCACAAGAATGAAGGCAAGTCACGCCCCCCGCTGTCCGTTCACTCCGCCAAGATGCTGGTCCAGGTGGTAGAGAGGATGAAGGCTCCCTTGTCTCTGTTCATGGTTTTTATGCCTCGCTTGCAGATCTCAATGGCCTCTCTGATCCAGCGCTGTTGTTTGTTCTCTTCTGTGCGGATGACCCTGCCCTTCTCCCGGTCCATGATGTGGTTTTCCCTTTTGCAGTGGTCAGTGATTGCTGATTTGTAATGTTCATGTTGTGCTTGTTCTTTTACTGCTCTGATTTTTTCATTTTTTTGACAGGTAAGTCACACCCTCATGGAACATCAGCTCAAGACACCATCATGCGACACTCTGAAGAAGGCGAAAGACTCGCCGAAACATGTCAGGTAAAAAATTAACCTAAAACATAATTGTCTGCTTTTAATGAATCAGTCAAATATCAATAATAAGAAGACAAAATGAACCTAATACAAATAAATGAATGCTTAATAACTCCCCTGCACATGCTCCTAAAAATCCAAACCTTCACCTGTAAATAAAACGTCCCGACCTGAAGACATCTTAATGTTATTATTTTGTTATACACACAGTGCCGCCAAGTGGAATCAAAAATTTGTTTTTATTTTAATTTTCACGTACTGCACGGTGCCCTTTTGACGAATCCGACTGAAAATGAGTCAGAAAAGATTCAAGACAATGATCTTACTCTCTGCCGAATTTTGTGACGTTTTGGCAAAAGGCGTGGCTATTAAGGTGCTGAAAAGTCCGATTGTACTCTGTGGCAACAAAAGCTCCGGCAACATGACTCAGATGATCCTATCTTCTCGAAGTTGTACACATTTGAGGATACTTCAGCCCTGAAGACATCTACCAACTTATTTTACATCGTAGTAGTAGCGCCACCAACTGGTAAAAGCTAATACAAGTTATTTTCTTGGATGTTTTTCTCCGTGCAACTCAACAAGGTCGCCCTCATATATGCTCGGATGACTGTTTCGGCCATGAGGATGTCACAACACGAAATTCGTCCTTTTTCATGAAAAGTTGTGGGAGTGGCATTGCACTGTTCGGCAATAAAACAAAGCTGATTATGAGGTTCTAAATATGAACGACAACTTGTAAAACTTTACACACACATCAGGCCGAGCAAATTTATCAATATTTTATACGTTAGTTGTGCAGCTTTTTTGAAATGGCTCGCCATGGCCCTCGAGAAATGTTAAAAAAAGCAGCTCTGGTTGAGTGTTTCACCTCGCTTTTTGTAAATTTTATGGAGTACAGTGAACCCTCGGTTATCGCGGTTAACGGGGACCGAGACCACCCGCGAAAACTGAAAATCCGCGAAGTAGCGGCGCACCTTCAAAAATGCTTAAAAAAAATAAACAGGTCACTGCTCGGGCCCTAATAATAATAATAATAATAATTTCCACAAAAACAATGGGGACCTCGTAGCGGTCGCTGCTCGGGCCCTAATAATAATTTCTACAAAAACAATAGGGACCTCGCCGCGGTCGCTGCTCGGGCCCCAATAATAATTTCTACACAAAGTCCATTGTGGTGACCCGCCCCCTTTTAAGTAAATTCAAAATGGCCGACTTCCTGTAAAACCTAGCTCATTGCTCCAAGAGTCTTTTTTGTAGGTCTTGGTCTTATACATACAGTGAACCCTCGCTACTTTCGCGGGTTCAGTGCTTCGCGGGTCTAAAAAATATTCTGGGGCATTGTAGTTTCGCCGAGCGGCACGACGGGGCGCTGGAGCGGTTAGACGGCCGGCGTGCGCCAAAGAAGAGCGTGGGCGAAGAGGAGAGTGGACGAAGAAGAGCACGTTCCCCCGGACACGATCGGTGGCGACGTTTCGCGCGGTTCGGACAGTACCAGAGCTCCGGCCGGCGTGCGTGGCAGTTAAGCCGTAGAGGAGCACCTTCCCCGGGCACGGGCGGTGCCAAGCGGCCCCTAAGTTTAACCGAATGGAAGCTCCGGAGGAGGAGGGCATGCTCGCGTCACAGTAAGCCGAAGAGGAGCACCTTCCCCGGGCACCGGCGGTTCCAAGCGGCCCCTAAGTTTAACCGAATGGAAGCTCCGGAGGAGGAGGGCATGCTCGCGTCACAGTAAGCCGAAGAGGAGCACCTTCCCCGGCCACGGGCGGTTCCAAGCGGCCCCTAAGTTTAACCGAATGGAAGCTCCGGAGGAGGAGGGCATGCTCGCGTCACAGTAAGCCGAAGAGGAGCACCTTCCCCGGGCACGGGCGGTGCCAAGCGGCCCCTAAGTTTAACCGAATGGAAGCTCCGGGGGAGGAGGGTGGGCGTGTGTCACAGTTAAGCCGAATTGGAGCACCTCTACCGCCCGGGCACGAGCGGAGCGCGAAGCTGTCAGTTATGAATGAATAAATGAATAAATAAATAAATAAATAAAGAATGGCACCTTTCATTTCACAGGGCACACCAGACGGCGTACCAGCAGGTAAAAGTCTGAGTAATTAAATAAATACAAAAAGAATGGCTGGGGAATAAAAAAATAATACGTTTTAATAATAATTTGGTTTTTTTGTTATAACATCAATTTCACTCTCTCTCTCTCTCCCCGTATATATATATATATATATTTATATATTTATTATATATATTGTATTTTTTTTTAAGCATTTTTGAAGGTGCGCCGCTACTTCGCGGATTTTCAGTTTTCGCGGGTGGTCTCGGTCCCCATTAACCGCGATAACCGAGGGTTCACTGTACTCCATAAAATTTACAAAAAGCGAGGTGAAACACTCAACCAGGGCTGCTTTTTTTAACATTTCTCGAGGGCCATGGCGAGCCATTTCAAAATAGCTGCACAACTAACATATAAAATATTGATAAATTTGCTCTGCCTGATGTGTGTGTAAAGTTTCACGAGTTGTCGTTCATATTTAGAACCTCATAATCAGCGTTGTTTTATTGCCGAACAGTGCAATGCCACTCCCACAACTTTTCACGAAAAAGGATGAATTTCGTATTGTGACATCCTCATGGCCGAAACAGTCATCCGAGCATATATGAGGGCGACCTTGTTGAGTTGCACGGAGAAAAACATCCAAAAAAATAACTTGTATTAGCTTTTACCAGTTGGTGGCGCTACTACTACGATGAAAAATAAGTTGGTGGATGTCTTCAGGGCTGAAGTATCCTCAAATGTGTACAACTTCGAGAAGATAGTATCATCTGAGTAATGTTGCCGGAGCTTTTGTTGCCACAGAGTACAATCGGACTTTTCAGCACCGTAATAGCCACGCCTTTTGCCAAAACGTCACAAAATTCGGCAGAGAGTAAGTGAGTCTTTTCTGACTAATTTTCAGTCGGATTCGTCAAAAGGGCACCGTGCAGTACGTGAAAATTAAAATAAAAACAAATTTTTGATTCCACTTGGCGGCGCTGTGTGTATAACAAAATAATAACATTAAGATGTCTTCAGGTCGGGACGTTTTATTTACAGGTGAAGGTTTGGATTTTTAGGAGCATGTCCAGGGGAGTTATTAAGCATTCATTTATTTGTATTAGGTTCATTTTGTCTTCTTATTATTGATATTTGACTGATTCATTAAAAGCAGACAATTATGTTTTAGGTTAATTTTTTACCTGACATGTTTCGGCGAGTCTTTCGCCTTCTTCAGAGTGTCGCATGATGGTGTCTTGAGACCCGTCTTTATCAGCTGATGTTCCATGAGGGTGTGACTTACCTGTCAAAAAAATTAAAAAATCAGAGCAGTAAAAGAACAAGCACAACATGAACATTACAAATCAGCAATCACTGACCACTGCAAAAGGGAAAACCACATCATGGACTGGGAGAAGGGCAGGGTCATCCGCACCGGAGAGAACAAACTACAGCGCTGGATCAAAGAAACAATTGAGATCTGCAAGCGAGGCATAAAAACCATGAACAGAGACAAGGGAGCCTTCATCCTCTCTACCACCTGGAGCAGCATCTTGGCGGAGTGAACGGACAGCGGGGGGCGTGACTTGCCTTCATTCTTGTGACAGGTAAGGCACGCCTTCATGGAACATCAGCTGATTAAGACTGGTCACAAGACACCATCACAGGGTTCGAAGTTAACTTTAAAAACTGCTTCCCCATAGGGCAAGTGCCACTAAAATTTGCCTTGCCCGAGTGGCCAAATTACTTGCCCAACTTGGGCAAGTGACAATTCTTTTTCTCTTGCCCTGAGTGACTTTTTGTATGACAAAGTGTCTAATTACAAATTGCATGAATTTTTTGTTCGGACAGTTCCCGCCTAGAAAGAATTAAAAATACGTTACAATCATAAGTGTTGCTTATATAAAAATGTATCATGTATTAACACATTAATTAGGTGTCTGCTGACCCAGGATTATGTTATTGTTATGTTATGTTATATATCAATGAGAATGTGGAATGACACTGAACGATGGAAGGTGGAAGGATGTGGAAAGATCGTGAATGACATTGAATGATTTGGAATGACACTGAAAGATTTTGAATAATACTGAATGACACTGAATGAAGTAAAACTCTCTGGGAACGGGCCAATTCAAGATAGCTGCCGCACTGTGGGGGAGGCTTTGGTACCAAATTTGGAAAGAGACCCAAACGGTTGGGTCCATTTTATATCAGTGTGGGGGTGAAACGTTGGTCTCTGCGGAGCTGTCTGAATATTGGAGAAGTGAGAAGACAAAGTAAAACAGAACAATTAAAATCACTCTTCAAATACATATTGTTTGGTAAGCAGAGCATGATTTACAGCTCACCATTTTATTGCATGCACCAAGCATGTTATACATTTTTCTGTCCACGGGATGGCGTAGTCAAGAAAAATGAAGCATCTCGAAGCCCATTCGTGTGTGAAGTATTTCCCTGCAGGGCTTGGCTGCTTTATGGGGCTTCATTTTGCCATCACTAGTTTTAGATAGTTTTAATTTTTGAAAGAGCATTTTCATTTTACAGTGAACCCTCGCTACTTCGCGGTTCACCTTTCGCGGGTTCAGTGCTTCGCGGGTCTAAAAAATATTCGGGGGCATTGTAGTTTCGCCGAGCGGCACGACGGGGCGCTGGAGCTGTTAGACGGCCGGCATGCGCCGAAGAAGAGCGTGGGCGAAGAGGAGAGTGGACGAAGAAGAGCACGTTCCCCCGGGCACGATTTGGGGCGACGTTTCGCGCGGTTCGGACCGTACTAGAGCTCCGGCCAGCGTGCGTGGCAGTTAAGCCGAAGAGGAACAACTTCCGCCCGGGCACTAGCGGGGCGACATTTCGCTCTGTTCGGGAGCGTACGAGAGCTCCGGAGGAGGCCGGCCGGCGTGCGTGGCAGTTAAGCCGAAGAGGAGCACCTTCCCCGGGCACGGGCGGTGTCAAGCGGCCCCTAAGTTTAACCGAATGGAAGCTCCGGAGGAGGAGGGCATGCTCGCGTCACAGTTAAGCCGAAGAGAAGCACCTTCCCCGGGCACGGGCGGGGCGAAATGAAACCGAGTTCAACCGAACGGAGACACGCTTCGGGGGAGCAGGTCCGGCGTGCATGACAATTAAGCCGAAGAGGAGCACCTCTTCCGCCCGAGCACGAGCGGAGCGCGAGGCTGTCAGTTATGAATGAATAAATGAATAAAAAAAATAAATGAAGAATGCCACCTTTCATTTCACAGGGCACACCGGACGGCGTACCAGCAGGTAAAGGTCGAAGTAATTAAAAAAATACAAAAAGAAGTAATTGAATAAATACAAAAATAATGGCTGGGGAATAAAAAAATAATAAGTTTTAATAATATTTTTTTTTTTTTGTTATAGCATGAATTTCACTCTCTCTCTCTCTTCCCGTGTATATATATATATATATATATACATATATATATATATATATACATATTTATTATTTTTTTTTTTTAAGCATTTTTGAAGGTGCACCACTACTTCGCACTTTTTTTTTTGAAGCATTTTTGAAGGTGCGCCGCTACTTCGCGGATTTTCAGTTTTCGCGGGTGGTCTCGGTCCCCATTAACCGCGATAACCGAGGGTTCACTGTATTTTTTTCATTATCGAATTTTATTTTTTTCTATTCAAGTTTTGAGTTCATTTTCGTTTACTAAAATAACCTTGGGCTGCAACTACTATCACAGCAACGGCTCATTATATTTTGGCTGCTAAATATGCCAATTTGTCAGAGAGAAGACCGTGACAAAGAATGGCCCAATCGCAATAAACACTCTACACCATACGTTCCTCGTTGACGTGTACATGGGGTGTTGCAGAGCACAGGTTCCAAGCGTACCGATATTGCAAAATTGGGACAATGCGTGTGACGACACCAACTTCCGCCTCCTATGTCATCGAGCTTGGCGGCACGTTATCATTATGTATTTATTTGTAACAATTTTGACGTTGAGAGTGATATTAAAACTTAAGTAATGTGGTAGTTAAGAAAAAACCCTGGCTTGGGACCCACCGGAACAAGCTATAGCTTCATTTGTACTATTTGAGGCGCTCTCACAATCTGCGGCGCATGCACACAAGGTCGCTAAGTACGCTAGCTGCACTCGGACAAAACACGTAGGTGACTTTAAAAGAGTGACCGAAATTGCACACATGCAACTGTTTATCATAATGTCATAATTTGATATGTACATTTGAAGAGAATTTTTTTCAGCATGGGCACAAGAATTCCACCGAACATCGCCAGTTCAATGGGATTTTGGTTAAGTCCGCAAATAATTGTGGACAATATACTTTGGCTGCGCGCTCGAATAATTTTACTCGTATATACTTCAATGAGGGTGTAGTGTGGGTATCGGGATCTTTAACACGCCCTAACACGAAGCTGACTCTCCAACCGCCACAGCCTTTTAATGACGAAATTATAAAATAAACAAAAACACTGTTCAACAACATAAAATAAAATAAAAAATCACATCATACTTACATTTATAAACTTTAATCCTCAAGAACATTATTCTCAGGTTGACCGAAAGACGAGGACACGGGAGCGCCTCGGGCATGTTCTTCTTCCTTGTGTAGGCGAATGACGTTTTAAGGTGCTTGTCCGCCACCTGCTGTGCTGAACTATGTATTAAATAAGAAAAGCAAATTGTTGAATGTTTTTTCCCCAATGAAGACTGAATTGTAAAATACCCGGAAATGGCTTTTCTGTTTTATTGTGCATTTAAAAAAAATTCAGATTGTCCTTTTTTGTTGAGATAATTGTTGAATATTGAAATTGCACATGTAACTGGTAATTTAGTTTTAGATATTATTTGAACCAGTGGAGGGCCATGCATTTCACACCTGGGCCTTCAATGAAGTCCTACTTCGTCCTACTTGAATAAATCCCCCTCATAATACCATAATTTATGACACCACGGGTGGACAAACAATATACAGAAAAGCACTTAGACAGCACTGACCGAGTGTTGGACGATATAGCTTCTCTTGAAAGGTCCGTGTTGAAAATGGCCTCGCAAGTGAATCTTCAATTTCTAAAGATAAAGATGTCTTTTAATTGTCCCATAACGGGGACATTTGCAGTGTTACAGCAGCAAAGATATACATCACACAGTGGCACCGACGTAATGTAGCCGTTAATGTATAACATTGGCAGCAGGCATTCATAAAAAGCATGCAAATATACACAGTATATACGTATATACACAGATCCCCATGTATATACACACTTACAGCCCACAACATATACAAGTGTAAGGAAACACTCCTAATGCCTGTCTATGGTTCAGAGGGGAAATAAATAAAAACGCTGCAATGATAAAAAAAAATACTGAATGATTGAAAATACTGCAATGATAAAAATACTGCAAGAATAAAAGTACTGTACCCAGCCAACATGTCCAACTGGGCCCCAAATGGGGTAAATGCGGGATTCCTGGGTACCAAGTGGGAATGGGCTAGAAGTGGGCAATGGTACAGGGTTCCATGTGGGCGCCATCTGGGATTGGTGGGCATGGGCTTAAACTGGGCAAATGTTGTGGGTGCAATACGGGTTGTGTATGGGCTAAGTGGGCATGGGTTAGAACTGGTAAAGATAAAGATAAAGATGTCCTTTATTAGTCCCACAATGGGGAAATTTGAGGTGTTACAGCAGCAAAGATATAGCTCACACAGAGTCGGCGGCGTAATGTAGCCGTTAATGTATAACATTAGCAGCAGACATTCATAAAAAGCATGCAAATATACACAGTATAAACGTATCTAAGTGTAAGGAAACACTCCTAATGTCTGTCCATTATACAGAGGGGAAAATGCTGTAATGATAAAAACTACTGAATCTACTACTGAAACCATTTATAGGTCCTATTTGGGTTATGTGTGGGCTAAGTGGGCATGGGTTAGAACTGGTCAACCATGTGAGGGTCTCATATGGGCTGTATATGGGCCAAGTGGGCATGGGTTAGAGCTGGTCAACCATGTCTGGGTCCTATTTGGGTTATGTGTGGGCTAAGTGGGCATGGGTTAGAAGTGGTCACCATTTATCGGTCCTGTTTGGGTTATGTGTGGGATAAGTGGGCATAGGTTAGAGCTGGTCAACCATGTCTGGGTCCTGTATGGGTTATAGATAAGCTAAGCGGGCATGGGTTTGAAAATTTGTTCTGGAGCCTTTTTGATATTTAATGCATGCTATGCTAATAGTAACCACCCGAAGACTATTCTCAGTAGAACTATTCAATGGATGCCAAAACGATAGAGACATGGCCATGGAGCCTATGCTGCGAGATTGTGAAAGGACTAAAATAAGTGTAGGATTTTTGAGGACCAGAAGTCAGCTTTTATTAGGTTTGACATTGATTTAACTTATGGAACAATGCAAATTATGGTCGGGTTGTTGTTGGACTTTTTCCGCTTTTGACTAAGGGACGGGTGTTTTTATTTTCTGGGACTCTTTAGAACAAGCGGCACGGTGGCGGACTGGTTAGCAAGTCCGCATCACAGTACAGAAGTGCAAGGTTCTCCCTATGCCTGCTAGGGTTTTCGCCGGTTTCCTCCCACTTTCCAAAAACATTCATGATAGGTTGATTGGTCACTGGTCCAAGGTCTGAGTGTGAGAGCGGATGGTTGCTTGTCTCTGTGTGCCCTGCGATTGACTGGCAACCAGTTCAGGGTGTACCCTGTCGACTGCCCGAAGACAGCTGGGATAGGCTCCAGCACTCCCGGGGACCCTTGTGAGGACAAGAAGCAGTACAGAGGATTGATTGATTTATTAAAATTAAAATTAAATTCATGTATTTATCTATGCTAAATTTAACAACGCTGGACGTTATATTTTGTGAATTTACATGTACCCCCAACTGTGACATTTTATAATATTCCAGACAGCTAAGATTGTCATCTATGAACTATTTGACAAGGCAGGTCCAGCATTGTCAGCCACATCCAACAGTCAACACAGTTACTTTTTTTTTAATAAACAAAATCAACATTATTAATTAATGTTATTTTATTAATTCTGTATGCTGTGAAAGATCTTTATTCAAAGTATATTTGAAGTTATTTCTACCTTATTGCTTGATTTTTGTAGATTCAAGTTGGAGTTGTCAAAATTACAGATTCTTTTGAAGGCAGCATATTCAAACTGTGAGAAAAGGAGCGAATGCAAGCTACGCGGTCTTTGAGGTGCGGCAGAAGAGCTGAAAGCACGGTGAGTCCCGAACGATAATTGAATTAATTAATTAATCTTGGGTAAATGTCTGGCTCTCATTTTTTAGACTTACTTTACAATGTGTTTTGTAATTTTTCAAGGTTGCCTGTGTTGGAAAACTGCTTGGTGCGTTAGCTAAAACACAGTATGCTAAAATGATAAGTGACGAGAACACAGAGGGTATATCAACAACGTACGTACTCGAATTATTTTGGGGAAAACTTAAGTACATTATAATCACCCTTTTAATAATACTGATAAGCGTTGTGTGTTTTATTTATTTTTATGAGGACCTTTACAACGAGCTACATATTGTTAGCATTGGGCCTACGACGCTAAACACAGTGTCCCTCGATCTCTCTCCAAAATTCTCCAAAAGACTTAAGCTTTCACTCAAATTAATACAATCTACTCCACTAGCTCATTTAAGGCTTTTTTGTGATGTGTTTGATTTGGGTAAGTAAAGCAAAACATATTAACTGTTGAATGTTGCCTGTTATTTAAATAATAGAAATTCAAGATGAAAGTTGAACAGATATTGAAATGCTAGATTGGCTCATTCAGAATCATGCCACAATGTGCTTTGTATGTTTTGTGTGTGGGTTTATCAAGCTCTAATTCAATGCAGTGTCCAAAACGAGCGCGCATAATTGTTGGATGAATGTTGGTTAATAGAGTCAGATAATAGTTAAAATTCCAACAGTTGAACAGATGTTGAAATGCTAGATTGGCTCATTCAGAATCATGCCACAATGTGCTTTGTATGTTTTGTGTGTAGGCTTATCAAGCTCTAATTCAATGCAGTGTTGAGCTGCATTTGAGAGGAACTACGTAAGTAACTAATGTGGAAAAATTGTGACTTCTTTGTGTACTTTTATTTTGAATATTCAAATTTTGTGGGTAAAGGTTAGAGAAAATAAGTTAAAAATGAGAGCTGTACAGGTATTTAAGTTTTTGGTTTGTAAAATACCCGAATGTGGGTTTCAGCAGGTGAGGCAATGATTGGACAGAGCAAAAGCTATGCTCCAAAATAGAAGTGATTACACCTTCACTAGACTAACCTGCAGCTAATTACATAATTATAAAATTAACACTTTAACCTGGCTTCCCCATCACAGATGTATTCTTTTAAATGCAAAGCTCTTTGTTCTAGCTTTTGTTGTTAAATGACATTCATGCCCAAGTGTCTATGCATCCATTGCAGGGATGTTTTCTCAAGTGACGAGTCTGAAGCCTGTGATGACGAAGTACCATCTACACCTCCCCATGGATTGTCACAGAGAAAAAGCTTCCTAACCAAGAGAGGCGCTGCAGAAGGTCCTTGAGTACGTCCAACGTGTTGAGTCTGTGAGTCTACTGCAGGATCTAATGCAGGTATGAAAATGATGAAATTTTAATGTATTATCTTCAAAATTATAAATAATTATTTAATTTTTTTGAAATATAAATTAGGTACCCTAAACCCAAGTAGGAACCCCAGTCCCACTACATTCCTGATTCTGGAGCTACAGAGATCAAACCATCCTACTGTATCACTAAATAGCCCCACCTCTAAAACCCTGATTCGGAAGGCCGAGTTGAAAGACTTCAGAGTTCAAGATGGTCAACTGCAACTATGATAAGCCGAATGTGTTCACCCCAAGTCGGAAACTGAGAAAAAGACTCAATTTTCACATGATTTCAGTCCCTTCTATATTTAAAAGAATGTATTGGGGCTCTAAAAATGTGAAATATTTTTACAAGTATTTCTTTTACTACTCATAGGCAGTTTCATAATAATAGTACAATTTGGCATCGTGTATTGTTTTTTGGTTCCATTCAAAATGCACAAGACGTATAGACATATTTTGTTTGTGGATCGCTGCAGCATCACACGAGCGCACAGAGACAAACGTGGCAGCAACTTAAAACAATTAAAATATCGAATCGAAATCGAGAACTGAAAATCAAAAATCGAATCGGGGCTTGAGTGAATCGTTACCTCCCTAATCATAATCATTTTGGTAGAATGTTGGGCTCTTGCCCTTTGAATGTATATGGCGTTACCGAAGCTGTTCACTTAATCGACAATTCCTTTCCTGTGACGTTTATCATACCCAGTTTAACTGCCAAAATATTTTTAAGTGTGTGATGATTATCTGGATCGAGTGACACCCATGTTATAATGGTTGCAGGTATTGGTGGATTGGACGATAGTGTCAGAACAATGATGGCGTTCATCATGACAAATCCTCTGTCTCTGAAGTACAATCTCTTTGGACATCGTAGCAAGAACAAGCGCCGAGACCTGCCTTTTTCTGATGTTCTATACGGTAATATATTTTTTATTTTTTATTTTTTTTAAGGGATTGTGGTGTGAAGACATTTCAGCATGTCCCATAAGGTTTCACAATCATTAAATAGCTTTACTAAGTTGGCTTCTTGTCTTTTTTGTTTTAGGAGCACTGAAAAGGAATGGAGCCACAAAGGACATCAACGAGAAGGACACAGGCAACCCTGTCCAAGTGGTTCATGGGAGCTTGTGATCAAGGTGGGAATAGGGCAGTTCGAGCTCGGAGATCTCAAGGCAACTGTCAGGTTTAAAACGTCCTGACGCCATTTTTAGACTGAAGGTGGCATAAATCCAGACCAAACCAGTTAGAGTTTTGTTTTTGACCATTCGCGAATGGGAGAGGAAGTCAGGAGGTGAAGCAGGCGTCTTGCCAGTTCAATCTCGCGCACTCTCTCTCACTCTCTACCACCCGTTCGGTCTTTTATCAGCAACCTAAGCAGACAATGGAGGTCTGTCTGAAATTCTAGCAGGCAGGCAGGAAGCAATCAACCACAGTAGTCAGTCAGGAATTCGAAACTAAAGTGTGTGCGTGTGTTCCAGTTGTGCGCGTGTGTGCTAAAGCAATAATGTGAGTGTCTGTGTGTGTGTGCGCAATTATAACTGATACAAATAGTGTATAAAAACATGATTAGAAATACACAAACTATTTACATATCCTCATCCCATCTCACATTCCCCCGTTTGTGGGTTTAAATCATGTCCTTACGGCTTTAAGACAGATCATCATAATGAAATCATACAACAGTGTGGTCATCCGTGGAGGGGCGAAAACCCTCAGTAGGGACAAAATTCCCCTCCTCCCTTCCGGCGTGGAACGAGATTCTCATGGTATGTTGGTCACTTGGGAATAAAACATAAAAAAACTTCAATATACCTAGTGAAAAATAACAAAACTGTCTCCACGCAGAGCTTGTCTCCACGCAGAGCTTGTCTCTGCGGCGACTTGATGGAGGCCCTTGCCTCGTTGTAGGAGGGGACAGCCGTCTTTACCTCCCGGATCTTCGTGTGTGGTGTATGTGTGTGCATGTGTGGGGGCAGGGGCAAAAGGGTCCATGTGTTATTTAGGTTTCAGTGTCCAGTTCGAGTTTGTCATTGTCCAGTTCGAATTCGTCATTCTCAACATCAATCAGGTTGTAATGGTACATTTGGGCAACAAACATGCAGTTAATAATCATCTTTGTCATAAGAATAATGCAACATGAACAGACTACACATAACAAAAATGAAAACCATAATTATCCCGATATATTGTCTTTCAAATTCTTCGTAGTGGTCATAACATCAATAATTGTTTCATTTTATTAAAAATGTAAATGCAGTAATGTTCTCCAATCAAGGCTAAAATTCTTTATGTACGTCATTAATTTCCAAACAATATCTAATCTTTTTGTTCTGTGGCTTCAACATTCGTATCTGTGGCTGGTTGTGCGGTTCCGATGTGCGTGTGGTCCGATATTGTGACTCAGGTGGGCTCCTGTTCGAGGGATTCGCGTTGCTCGGCCTTTAGCTGGAAACCGGAGAAGCTTGTACTGCAACTGGTGGATCCAGCTGCCACGCCCCGCGACCTTTGCTGCCGTCGGGGTCACTGCAATCATCTGGCGAGGGCCATCTCAGCATTCACTTGTCCCAACGAAGTCGTTTCAGCACCTTGAAGAAGAGTTGGTCTCCCACACGGACGTGATTTCTCTGTGGATCAGAACACACTGGCCAGTAATTGCGTCTTTTTTTTTTTTTTTTTTTTTTTTTGGGCAAAACATGTTTCCCATGTGTACTGGGACTGATGTGCCAGTCGCTGGTGGTTCTGATGAACCTGAGAGTCGATAGGGGATAGTGTCCTAACTTCGGCTGGCACTATCCTCATTGCTGTGATTGAAACACAGTCTGGTCATTGTCTCCTTTTTTTCCCTCATATTCTTGATAAGTCTGCCCTTAACAGTCCCATTAGTGCGTTCCACAAGTCCTGCAGACTGTATGCACAATGACGCTTTGAGTCAATTTTGCAACAACTGTCCCACTTGTTACAACATCATTCACAAAATGCATAATTTTCACTTCAAATCACTTCTTGAAATTCCAAATGTCAGGATAATTTGTGTTAGGTTGAAGATGTATTTTATCCCATATTTTACTCTATTAGTATTGCAAAAGAATTGTTCCACAGCGTGACCCATGTTTGACCATATGGATGAGAAGACTTCACAGAGAAGCGGATGCCTGAAGACTGGATCAACGTCTGCAACATCAAAGGAGGTGTGCTGAGACACACCTCTGAAACAAAAGGACTGAGACTTTAGTACCAGAGCACTAAAAGGGCATATCTGCCTTTTCAATCAGTGGATGACTGCCATTGATGTCTGTCTTTCCTCTTGTGTCTGAGATGTTTACATGTTCCTGCTGGTGCTCCCCCCTTCATCTCTTAGTGCAAATACATTGTATTGTTAGGGACTTCCCTAATAAAATAGAGGGCTCGGCGGAGTGTGCTCCAGAACGAATTTGGAGATGTAACTGAGCACACCTCTGTTCGTTCTCCTCGCGAGTAAAAGATCAACTCTTGTCTTCCTTCCATTCATTTAGCCTATGTTCAGTGAATGCTTAGGTGATTGAACCTGACAATTTGATTACACAACACTTTTTCCAACTGTTTTAGCATCAACATATGTTGTCGGAAACAACTTAATCCATTTTGAAAACATATGAATTACAACCAAACAATATTGCATCTCAAACAAATAACACTGTCTAAAAAAAAGTTTTTTGTTGAAAAGTCTGTATGTGGGAACAATTTCATATCATACTACCCCTCTCTTGACTCATGGTTATGCTCGTGTGTCACTCTTATTACTTTTCCAATCAATGAATTAGGCAGCCAGGATTTGCCATCTGCCAATTTGCTGATCCTGTCCTCAGCAATGTTTGCACCTTTGTTCTCCCAATTTGTGCGTTCAATTACTGGTACCTTTTTCCCTGGCGTGGGATCAAATTGTCAAGTTGATTTTCTGCGTGTGTGTGCGTGTGGGGGTGTGTTCATTTTCCCTTTTAGCTGCGCTGTGTCGATATAAAGGCGAGGCAGTTTCCAATTGTAATTGTGTCATTTTCTGTTAAGTGAATTTTGCGTTCACAAATAACTATTTTAGACGTGCTTTATGCACAACTTTTCTTTTCCTGTTGTGGTTTTTAAAGCCCAATGTCGACAGAACGCATGAACATTTATCTTGACTGTCAGTCCACATTGTAACCATACAACTCATACAAGATGGGAAACCCCAAATTTTAATTAGCTCACACCCGCCTACGCTCTTCCTGCTTATCCTAACAATCTCTTATCCGTTGGTATCACAATGTTAGTACTCCCATCGCATAAAAGTCAGTTTGATTTCAGGCTGCGACCTTGGTTCTCAAACACTTTTACTTCTTATCAGTCTGGAATGCGCACCTGGTCTGTGTTACAAGTCTGAGTTCCTCCAGTCGGGAGGAAGGTCAAGTCGCGGTTTGGTGATAATTTGGACGGCTCCACAGTCGTGTGGCGCCTCCTAGATGATGCGGGGAAAAAATGACGCTGGGCTGAAATGCACCGCAACTTATCAGTATAATGTGTCCCTGTGACAATTAGGCCGGCGTGCAATGTGAATGTGGTGGGAAAAGAATGTAATTTTTTGATTCCTTAAAGCAGCAGTGAAAGCTCTTAATCACACTCTAAGTGGTTCTCTGCCACGAAATCCAAATTGTTGTGACTAAATATGCAAATGAATTCATTTTGCCCTGGTTCCTGCAGTAACCCAGGCTAATGAAGTCATTTTTTGCAGTCACTGTTTTGCTCAAATGGCTTATAATAATTTGGTAGTGCGTTAAGATGCTTTGTCGATACAATCTTGTAGTGTATCTTCACAAGTTCCAACATACACAACCCATTCCATGGCCATGACGATACTGTTTTAAAGATTACCAAGGCTTGTTGGACCTTTCTCTGCCACATAAATTACAGCCCTGAGAGGCACTGGGCCTCAACTTTATCTATGAAGGGTCAGGGATTTAATGGGGGTCACCGAGGCGTCCCAAGGAAAGTTTTTACAGAAAAGTGGTCTGGCAATATCTTTTCTCTTTCTTATCACTGACAATGCGCCCCTTTAAAGTTTTGACGTTTGTTTGAATTCGCCCGTGCTTATTAATTCTATTGAAGTCCAATTTTGTCAGTGTATCACGGCCTAATGAGTAAAACGCATGTTGATGTAGAACTCCTTCTACACACACTTTTATGTTTGACTTTTTACGTCACGTGATCCTCCATTGCTACCACAACTCGTCCTGAAAAGTTAATGTTTTGTAACAAGACTTACTGCTTCCTCCTTTCTTTCTTTTCTTTTTCCTTCCTTCTGCCCAACACGTTCATGCTTTCTGTGCATAATTTAGAATTTTCTTTTCCATTTTACAAGTTGGCCAATTTAAATTAGGTTGTTTTATTTGAAAAGCCTGTAATTCTCTTTTTTTTCCCCTTTTCACCTAATCACAAATTTCTTATCACAAAAATGAACATGTTAATTCTATTTTATTTCCTATTTTTCCAATCTTGTGACTCATTTCACTTCAACCAGTTCTACCTTAAAGTGGACAAGTACACATCAATGTTTTTTGTAGTTTCTATTTTCTTCTCTGCTTTAATGAAAATTATAGCCCTTCTAGCCAAATTTTTCCTGTGTCATTTCTATCTCTGCATTTCATTCCATTTCTGGCCTACCTTAATACTAAAACAAAAATGCTCTTTCAAAAATTAAAACTATCTAAAACTAGTGATGGCAAAATGAAGCCCCATAAAGCAGCCAAGCCCTGCAGGGAAATACTTCACACACGAATGGGCTTCGAGATGCTTCATTTTTCTTGACTACGCCATCCCATGGACAGAAAAATGTATAACATGCTTGGTGCATGCAATAAAATGGTGAGCTGTAAATCATGCTCTGCCCACCAAACAATATGTATTTGAAGAGTGATTTTAATTGTTCTGTTTTACTTTGTCTTCTAACTTCTCCAATATTCAGACAGCTCCGCCGAGACCAACGTTTCACCCCCACACTGATATAAAATGGACCCAACCGTTTGGGTCTCTTTCCAAATTTGGTACCAAAGCCTCCCCCACAGTGCGGCAGCTATCTTGAATTGGCCCGTTCCCAGAAAGTTTTACTTCATTCAGTGTCATTCAGTATTATTCAAAATCTTTCAGTGTCATTCCAAATCATTCAATGTCATTCACAATCTTTCCACATCCTTCCACCTTCCATCGTTCAGTGTCATTCCACATTCTCTTTCATATATAACATAACATAACAATAACATAATCCTGGGTCAGCAGACACCTAATTAATGTGTTAATACATGATACATTTTTCTATAAGCAACCCTTATGATTGTAACGTATTTTTAATTCTTTCTAGGCGGGAACTGTCCGAACAAAAAATTCATGCAATTTGTAATTAGACACTTTGTCATACAAAAAGTCACTCAGGGCAAGAGAAAAAAAATTGTCACTTGCCCAAGTTGGGCAAGTAATTTGGCCACTCGGGCAAGGCAAATTTTAGTGGCAATTGCCCTATGGGCAAGCAGTTTTTAAAGTTAACTTCGAACCCTGTGATGGTGTCTTGTGACCTGTCTTTATCAGCTGATGTTCCATGAAGGCGTGCCTTACCTGTCACAAGAATGAAGGCAAGTCACGCCCCCCGCTGTCCATTCACTCCGCCAAGACGCTGCTCCAGGTGGTAGAGAGGATGAAGGCTCCCTTGTCTCTGTTCATGGTTTTTATGCCTCGCTTGCAGATCTCAATGGCCTCTCTGATCCAGCGCTGTAGTTTGTTCTCTTCTGTGCGGATGACCCTGCCCTTCTCCCGGTCCATGATGTGGTTTTCCCTTTTGCAGTGGTCAGTGATTGCTGATTTGTAATGTTCATGTTGTGCTTGTTCTTTTACTGCTCTGATTTTTTAATTTTTTTGACAGGTAAGTCACACCCTCATGGAACATCAGCTGATAAAGACTGGTCTCAAGACACCATCATGCGACACTCTGAAGAAGGCGAAAGACTCGCCGAAACATGTCAGGTAAAAAATTAACCTAAAACATAAATGTCTGCTTTTAATGAATCAGTCAAATATCAATAATAAGAAGACAAAATGAACCTAATACAAATAAATGAATGCTTAATAACTCCCCTGCACATGCTCCTAAAAATCCAAACCTTCACCTGTAAATAAAACGTCCCGACCTGAAGACATCTTAATGTTATTATTTTGTTTTACACACAGCGCCGCCAAGTGGAATCAAAAATTTGTTTTTATTTTAATTTTCACGTACTGCACGGTGCCCTTCTGACGAATCCGACTGAAAATTAGTCAGAAAAGACTCAAGACAATGATCTTACTCTCTGCCGAATTTTGTGACATTTTGGCAAAAGGCGTGGCTATTACGGTGCTGAAAAGTCCGATTGTACTTTGTGACAACAAAAGCTCCGGCAACATGACTCAGATGATCCTATCTTCTCGAAGTTGTACACATTTGAGGATACTTCAGCCCTGAAGACTTCTACCAACTTATTTTTCATCGTAGTAGTAGCGCCACCAACTGGTAAAAGCTAATACAAGTTATTTTCTTGGATGTTTTTCTCCGTGCAACTCAACAAGGTCGCCCTCATATATGCTCGGATTACTGTTTCGGCCATGAGGATGTCACAATACGAAATTCGTCCTTTTTCGTGAAAGGTTGTGGGAGTGGCATTGCACTGTTCGGCAATAAAACAACGCTGATTATGAGGTTGTAAATATGAACGACAACTCGTGAAACTTTACACACACATCAGGCCGAGCAAATTTATAAATATATATATATATATATATATATATATATATATATATATATATACGGGGAGAGAGAGAGTGAAATTCATGTTACAACAAAAAAAAACAAATTATTATTAAAACATATTATTTTTTAATTCCCCAGCCATTCTTTTTGTATTTATTTAATTACTCCGACTTTTACCTGCTGGTACGCCGTCCGGTGTGCCCTGTGAAATGAAAGGTGGCATTCTTTATTTATTTATTCATTTATTCATTCATAACTGACAGCCTCGCGCTCCGCTCGTGCCCGGGCGGAAGAGGTGCTCCAATTCGGCTTAACTGTGACACACGCCCGCCCTCCTCCCCCGGAACTTCCATTCGGTTAAACTTAGGGGCCGCTTGGCACCGCCCGTGCCCGGGGAAGGTGCTCCTCTTCGGCTTACTGTGACGCGAGCATGCCCTCCTCCTCCGGAGCTTCCATTCAGTTAAACTTAGGGGCCGCTTGAAACCGCCCGTGCCCGGGGAAGGTGCTCCTCTTCGGCTTACTGTGACGCGAGCATCCCCTCCTCCTCCGGAGCTTCCATTCGGTTAAACTTAGGGGCCGCTTGGAACCGCCCGTGCCCGTGGAAGGTGCTCCTCTTCGGCTTACTGTGACGCGAGCATGCCCTCCTCCTCCGGAGCTTCCATTCGGTTAACCTTAGGGGCCGCTTGGAACCGCCCGTGCCCGGGGAAGGTGCTCCTCTTCGGCTTACTGTGACGCGAGCATGCCCTCCTCCTCCGGAGCTTCCATTCGGTTAAACTTAGGGGCCGCTTGGCACCGCCCGTGCCCGGGGAAGGTGTTCCTCTACGGCTTAACTGCCACGCACGCCGGCCGGAGCTCTGGTACGGTTCAAACCGCGCGAAACGTCGCCACCGATCGTGTCCGGGGGAACGTGCTCTTCTTCGTCCACTCTCCTCTTCGCCCACGCTCTTCTTCGGCGCACGCCGGCCGTCTAACTGCTCCAGCGCCCCGTCGTGCCGCTCGGCGAAACTACAATGCCCCCGAATATTTTTTAGACCCGCGAAGCACTGAACCCGCGAAAGGTGAACCGCAAAGTAGCGAGGGTTCACTGTATGTATAAGACCAAGACCTACAAAAAAGTCTCTTGGAGCAATGAGCTAGGTTTTACAGGAAGTCGGCCATTTTTAATTTACTTAAAAGGGGGCGGGTCACCACAATGGACTTTGTGTAGAAATTATTATTGGGGCCCGAGCAGCGACGGCGGCGAGGTCCCTATTGTTTTTGAAGAAATTATTATTAGGGCCTGAGCAGCGACCGCTACGAGGTCCCCATTGTTTTTGTGGAAATTATTATTATTTTTATTATTATTATTAGGGCCCGAGCAGTGACCGCTGCGAGGTCCCTATTGTTTTTCTAGAAATTGTTATTAGGGCCCGAGCTGCGACGGCTGCGAGGTCCCTATTGTTTTTGTAGAAAATATTATTACTTTTATTATTAATAATATTATTATTATTATTATTATTAGGGCCTGAGCAGCGACCGCTGCGAAGTCCCTATTGTTTTTGTAGAAATTATTATTATTATTATTTTTCCGATTGTTCGATCGCATTTTTGACCCCCGAAACATGCACAAAAACTCACCAAACTTGGCAGTCTCATCGGGCATGGCGAAAAATTTGATATTTTAACGTCTAATATGAACAGGAAGTGAGTTATGAATTTTTGAAAGTCCGACTTTTGCCCTTTTTTGCATGTTTACAGGGGTCATTCTTTTGCACCCTGATCCTAAAGGCTTCATCTGATTGCCTTAAAATTCTGTCTGTAGCATCTGAAGACCTGGGACAAACACTGGGGCTAAAATTTTTTGTTTCCGAAATACTATATGACAGGGGCGGGGCTTCAAAGTTTTCACTTAAGATTTCCTTCGCCGCAATGGACAAAATGCTTAATAACTCTCCTGCACATGCTGCTAAAAATCCAAAACTTCACATGTACATAAAGAGTCTGTACCTGAAGACATCTATATGTTTATATTCAGTTATACACCTTGCGCCAATCAATATCATTTTTTACATTTTGACGTACTGCACGGTGCCCTTTTAACGAATCTGATTGAAAATTGGCTAGAAAAGACTCAAGACATTGATCTTACTCTATCCCTATTTTTGTGACTTTCCTTCGAAGGGCGTGGCTATTACGGTGCCGCAGAGTCTGATTATTCTCCGTGGCAACAAAAGTTCCTGCAAAATGATTCAGATGATCCATCTTCTCGAAATTTTTCACATTTGAGGATATTCAGGCCCTGAAGACGGCTGCCAACTTATTTTTTATCGCAGTGGTAGCGCCACCAACTGGTTAAAACAAATACAAATTATTTTCGTTGATGTTTTTCTCCGGGCAGGTTAACAAAATCTACCTTATATTTGCTCGGATGAGTGTTTAGGCCTTGAGCATGTCACAATACAAAAGTCTTTCGCCTTCTTCAGAGTGTCACATGATGGTGTCTTGTGACCCGTCTTTATCAGCTGATGTTCCATGAGGGCGTGACTTACCTGTCACAAGAATGAAGGCAAGTCACGCCCCCCGCTGTCCGTTCACTCTGCCAAGATGCTGGTCCAGGTGGTAGAGAGGATGAAGGCTCCCTTGTCTCTGTTCATGGTTTTTATGCCTCGCTTGCAGATCTCAATGGCCTCTCTGATCCAGCGCTGTTGTTTGTTCTCTTCTGTGCGGATGACCCTGCCCTTCTCCCGGTATGATGTGGTTTTCCCTTTTGCAGTGGTCAGTGATTGCTGATTTGTAATGTTCATGTTGTGCTTGTTCTTTTACTGCTCTGATTTTTTAATTTTTTTGACAGGTAAGTCACACCCTCATGGAACATCAGCTCAAGACACCATCATGCGACACTCTGAAGAAGGCGAAAGACTCGCCGAAACATGTCAGGTAAAAAATTATCCTAAAACATAATTGTCTGCTTTTAATGAATCAGTCAAATATCAATAATAAGAAGACAAAATGAACCTAATACAAATAAATGAATGCTTAATAACTCCCCTGCACATGCTCCTAAAAATCCAAACCTTCACCTGTAAATAAAACGTCCTGACCTGAAGACATCTTAATGTTATTATTTTGTTATACACACAGTGCCGCCAAGTGGAATCAAAAATTTTTTTTTATTTTAATTTTCACGTACTGCACGGTGCCCTTTTGACGAATCCGACTGAAAATTAGTCAGAAAAGACTCTAGACAATTATCTTACTCTCTGCCGAATTTTGTGACGTTTTGGCAAAAGGCATGGCTATTACGGTGCTGAAAAGTCCGATTGTACTCTGTGGCAACAAAAGCTCCAGCAACATGACTCAGATGATCCTATCTTCTCGAAGTTGCACACATTTGAGGATACTTAAGCCCTGAAGACATCTACCAACTTATTTTTCATCGTAGTAGTAGCGCCACCAACTGCTTATAGCTAATACAAGTTATTTTCTTGGATGTTTTTCTCCGTGCAACTCAACAAGGTCGCCCTCATATATGCTCGGATGACTGTTTCGGGCCATGAGGATGTCATAATACGAAATTTGTCCTTTTTCATGAAAAGTTGTGGGAGTGCCATTGCACTGTTCGGCAATAAAACAACGCTGATTATGAGGTTCTAAATATGAACAACAACTCGTGAAACTTTACACACACATCAGGCCGAGCAAATTTATCAATATTTTATACGTTAGTTGTGCAGCTTTTTTGAAATGGCTCACCATGGCCCTCGAGAAATGTTAAAAAAAGCAGCCCTGGTTGAGTGTTTCACCTCGCTTTTTGTAAATTTTATGGAGTACAGTGAACCCTCGGTTATCGCGGTTAATGGGGACCGAGACCACCCGCGAAAACTGAAAATCCGCGAAGTAGCGGCGCACCTTCAAAAATGCTTAAAAAAAATATACAATATATATAATAAATATATATATATATATATATATATATATATACGGGGGGAGAGAGAGAGAGTGAAATTCATGTTATAACAAAAAAAACAAATTATTATTAAAACTTATTATTTTTTTATTCCCCAACCATTCTTTTTGTATTTATTTAATTACTCCGACTTTTACCTGCTGGTACGCCGTCCGGTGTGCCCTGTGAAATGAAAGGTGGCATTCTTTATTTATTTATTCATTTATTCATTCATAACTGACAGCCTCGCGCTCCGCTCGTGCCCGGCAGAAGAGGTGCTCCAATTCGGCTTAACTGTGACACACGCCCGCCCTCCTCCCCCGGAGCTTCCATTCGGTTAAACTTAGGGGCCGCTTGGCACCGCCCGTGCCCGGGGAAGGTGCTCCTCTTCGGCTTACTGTGACGCAAGCATGCCCTCCTCCTCCGGAGCTTCCATTCGGTTAAACTTAGGGGCCGCTTGGAACCGCCCGTGCCCGGGGAAGGTGCTCCTCTTCGGCTTACTGTGACGCGAGCATGTCCTCCTCCTCCGGAGCTTCCATTCGGTTAAACTCAGGGGCCGCTTGGAACCGCCCGTGCCCGGGGAAGGTGCTCCTCTACGGCTTAACTGCCACGCACGCCGGCCGGAGCTCTGGTACGGTCCGAACCGCGCGAAACGTCTCCACCGATCGTGTCCGGGGGAACGTGCTCTTCTTCGTCCACTCTCCTCTTCGCCCACGCTCTTCTTCGGCGCACGCCGGCCGTCTAACCGCTCCAGCGCCCCGTCGTGCCGCTCGGCGAAACTACAATGCCCCCGAATATTTTTTAGACCCGCGAAGCACTGAACCCGCGAAAGGTGAACCTCGAAGTAGCGAGGGTTCACTGTATGTATAAGACCAAGACCTACAAAAAAGTCTCTTGGAGCAATGAGCTAGGTTTTACAGGAAGTCGGCCATTTTGAATTTACTTAAAAGGGGGCGGGTCTCCACAATGGACTTTGTGTAGAAATTATTATTGGGGCCCGAGCAGCGACCGCGGCGAGGTCCCTATTGTTTTTGTAGAAAATATTATTACTTTTATTATTATTATTATTATTATTATTATTATTAGGGCCTGAGCAGCGACCGCTAAGAAGTCCCTATTGTTTTTGTAGAAATTATTATTATTATTATTTTTCCGATTGTTCGATCGCATTTTTGACCCCCGAAACATGCACAAAAACTCACCAAACTTGGCAGTCTCATCGGACATGGCGAAAAATTTGATATTTTTTAACGTCTAATATGAACAGGAAGTGAGTTATGAATTTTTGAAAGTCCGACTTTTGCCCTTTTTTGCATGTTTACAGGGGTCATTCTTTTGCACCCTGATCCTAAAGGCTTCATCTGATTGCCTTAAAGTTCTGTCTGGAGCATCTTAAGACCTGGGACAAACACTGGGGCTAAAATGTTTTGTTTCCGAAATACTATATGACGGGGGCGGGGCTTCAAAGTTTTCACTTAAGATTTCCTTCGCCGCAATGGACAAAATGCTTAATAACTCTCCTGCACGTGATGCTAAAAATCCAAAACTTCACATGTACATAAAGAGTCGGTACCTGAAGACATCTATATGTTTATATTCAGTTATACACCTTGCGCCAATCAATATAAATCTTTACATTTTGACGTACTGCACGGTGCCCTTTTAACGAATCCGACTGAAAATTGGCTAGAAAAGACTCAAGACATTGATCTTACTCTATCCCTATTTTTATGACTTTCCTTCAAAGGGCGTGGCTATTACGGTGCCGCAGAGTCTGATTATTCTCCGTGGCAACAAAAGTTCCTGCAAAATGATTCAGATGATCCATCTTCTGGAAATCTTTCACATTTGAGGATATTCAGGCCCTGAAGACGGCTGCCAACTTATTTTTGATCGCAGTGGTAGCGCCACCAACTGGTTAAAACAAATACAAATTATTTTCGTTGATGTTTTTCTCCGGGCAGGTTAACAAAATCTACCTTATATTTGCTCGGATGAGTGTTTAGGCCTTGAGCATGTCACAATACGAAAGTCTTTCGCCTTCTTCAGAGTGTCACATGATGGTGTCTTGTGACCCGTCTTTATCAGCTGATGTTCCATGAGGGCGTGACTTACCTGTCACAAGAATGAAGGCAAGTCACGCCCCCCGCTGTCCGTTCACTCCGCCAAGATGCTGGTCCAGGTGGTAGAGAGGATGAAGGCTCCCTTGTCTCTGTTCATGGTTTTTATGCCTCGCTTGCAGATCTCAATGGCCTCTCTGATCCAGCGCTGTTGTTTGTTCTCTTCTGTGCGGATGACCCTGCCCTTCTCCCGGTCCATGATGTGGTTTTCCCTTTTGCAGTGGTCAGATTGCTGATTTGTAATGTTCATGTTGTGCTTGTTCTTTTACTGCTCTGATTTTTTCATTTTTTTGACAGGTAAGTCACACCCTCATGGAACATCAGCTCAAGACACCATCATGCGACACTCTGAAGAAGGCGAAAGACTCGCCGAAACATGTCAGGTAAAAAATTAACCTAAAACATAAATGTCTGCTTTTAATGAATCAGTCAAATATCAATAATAAGAAGACAAAATGAACCTAATACAAATAAATGAATGCTTAATAACTCCCCTGCACATGCTCCTAAAAATCCAAACCTTCACCTGTAAATAAAACGTCCCGACCTGAAGACATCTTAATGTTATTATTTTGTTTTACACACAGCGCCGCCAAGTGGAATCAAAAATTTGTTTTTATTTTAATTTTCACGTACTGCACGGTGCCCTTCTGACGAATCCGACTGAAAATTAGTCAGAAAAGACTCAAGACAATGATCTTACTCTCTGCCGAATTTTGTGACATTTTGGCAAAAGGCGTGGCTATTACGGTGCTGAAAAGTCCGATTGTACTTTGTGACAACAAAAGCTCCGGCAACATGACTCAGATGATCCTATCTTCTCGAAGTTGTACACATTTGAGGATACTTCAGCCCTGAAGACTTCTACCAACTTATTTTTCATCGTAGTAGTAGCGCCACCAACTGGTAAAAGCTAATACAAGTTATTTTCTTGGATGTTTTTCTCCGTGCAACTCAACAAGGTCGCCCTCATATATGCTCGGATTACTGTTTCGGCCATGAGGATGTCACAATACGAAATTCGTCCTTTTTCGTGAAAGGTTGTGGGAGTGGCATTGCACTGTTCGGCAATAAAACAACGCTGATTATGAGGTTGTAAATATGAACGACAACTCGTGAAACTTTACACACACATCAGGCCGAGCAAATTTATAAATATATATATATATATATATATATATATATATATATATATATATATACGGGGAGAGAGAGAGTGAAATTCATGTTACAACAAAAAAAAACAAATTATTATTAAAACATATTATTTTTTAATTCCCCAGCCATTCTTTTTGTATTTATTTAATTACTCCGACTTTTACCTGCTGGTACGCCGTCCGGTGTGCCCTGTGAAATGAAAGGTGGCATTCTTTATTTATTTATTCATTTATTCATTCATAACTGACAGCCTCGCGCTCCGCTCGTGCCCGGGCGGAAGAGGTGCTCCAATTCGGCTTAACTGTGACACACGCCCGCCCTCCTCCCCCGGAACTTCCATTCGGTTAAACTTAGGGGCCGCTTGGCACCGCCCGTGCCCGGGGAAGGTGCTCCTCTTCGGCTTACTGTGACGCGAGCATGCCCTCCTCCTCCGGAGCTTCCATTCAGTTAAACTTAGGGGCCGCTTGAAACCGCCCGTGCCCGGGGAAGGTGCTCCTCTTCGGCTTACTGTGACGCGAGCATCCCCTCCTCCTCCGGAGCTTCCATTCGGTTAAACTTAGGGGCCGCTTGGAACCGCCCGTGCCCGTGGAAGGTGCTCCTCTTCGGCTTACTGTGACGCGAGCATGCCCTCCTCCTCCGGAGCTTCCATTCGGTTAACCTTAGGGGCCGCTTGGAACCGCCCGTGCCCGGGGAAGGTGCTCCTCTTCGGCTTACTGTGACGCGAGCATGCCCTCCTCCTCCGGAGCTTCCATTCGGTTAAACTTAGGGGCCGCTTGGCACCGCCCGTGCCCGGGGAAGGTGTTCCTCTACGGCTTAACTGCCACGCACGCCGGCCGGAGCTCTGGTACGGTTCAAACCGCGCGAAACGTCGCCACCGATCGTGTCCGGGGGAACGTGCTCTTCTTCGTCCACTCTCCTCTTCGCCCACGCTCTTCTTCGGCGCACGCCGGCCGTCTAACTGCTCCAGCGCCCCGTCGTGCCGCTCGGCGAAACTACAATGCCCCCGAATATTTTTTAGACCCGCGAAGCACTGAACCCGCGAAAGGTGAACCGCAAAGTAGCGAGGGTTCACTGTATGTATAAGACCAAGACCTACAAAAAAGTCTCTTGGAGCAATGAGCTAGGTTTTACAGGAAGTCGGCCATTTTTAATTTACTTAAAAGGGGGCGGGTCACCACAATGGACTTTGTGTAGAAATTATTATTGGGGCCCGAGCAGCGACGGCGGCGAGGTCCCTATTGTTTTTGAAGAAATTATTATTAGGGCCTGAGCAGCGACCGCTACGAGGTCCCCATTGTTTTTGTGGAAATTATTATTATTTTTATTATTATTATTAGGGCCCGAGCAGTGACCGCTGCGAGGTCCCTATTGTTTTTCTAGAAATTGTTATTAGGGCCCGAGCTGCGACGGCTGCGAGGTCCCTATTGTTTTTGTAGAAAATATTATTACTTTTATTATTAATAATATTATTATTATTATTATTATTAGGGCCTGAGCAGCGACCGCTGCGAAGTCCCTATTGTTTTTGTAGAAATTATTATTATTATTATTTTTCCGATTGTTCGATCGCATTTTTGACCCCCGAAACATGCACAAAAACTCACCAAACTTGGCAGTCTCATCGGGCATGGCGAAAAATTTGATATTTTAACGTCTAATATGAACAGGAAGTGAGTTATGAATTTTTGAAAGTCCGACTTTTGCCCTTTTTTGCATGTTTACAGGGGTCATTCTTTTGCACCCTGATCCTAAAGGCTTCATCTGATTGCCTTAAAATTCTGTCTGTAGCATCTGAAGACCTGGGACAAACACTGGGGCTAAAATTTTTTGTTTCCGAAATACTATATGACAGGGGCGGGGCTTCAAAGTTTTCACTTAAGATTTCCTTCGCCGCAATGGACAAAATGCTTAATAACTCTCCTGCACATGCTGCTAAAAATCCAAAACTTCACATGTACATAAAGAGTCTGTACCTGAAGACATCTATATGTTTATATTCAGTTATACACCTTGCGCCAATCAATATCATTTTTTACATTTTGACGTACTGCACGGTGCCCTTTTAACGAATCTGATTGAAAATTGGCTAGAAAAGACTCAAGACATTGATCTTACTCTATCCCTATTTTTGTGACTTTCCTTCGAAGGGCGTGGCTATTACGGTGCCGCAGAGTCTGATTATTCTCCGTGGCAACAAAAGTTCCTGCAAAATGATTCAGATGATCCATCTTCTCGAAATTTTTCACATTTGAGGATATTCAGGCCCTGAAGACGGCTGCCAACTTATTTTTTATCGCAGTGGTAGCGCCACCAACTGGTTAAAACAAATACAAATTATTTTCGTTGATGTTTTTCTCCGGGCAGGTTAACAAAATCTACCTTATATTTGCTCGGATGAGTGTTTAGGCCTTGAGCATGTCACAATACAAAAGTCTTTCGCCTTCTTCAGAGTGTCACATGATGGTGTCTTGTGACCCGTCTTTATCAGCTGATGTTCCATGAGGGCGTGACTTACCTGTCACAAGAATGAAGGCAAGTCACGCCCCCCGCTGTCCGTTCACTCTGCCAAGATGCTGGTCCAGGTGGTAGAGAGGATGAAGGCTCCCTTGTCTCTGTTCATGGTTTTTATGCCTCGCTTGCAGATCTCAATGGCCTCTCTGATCCAGCGCTGTTGTTTGTTCTCTTCTGTGCGGATGACCCTGCCCTTCTCCCGGTATGATGTGGTTTTCCCTTTTGCAGTGGTCAGTGATTGCTGATTTGTAATGTTCATGTTGTGCTTGTTCTTTTACTGCTCTGATTTTTTAATTTTTTTGACAGGTAAGTCACACCCTCATGGAACATCAGCTCAAGACACCATCATGCGACACTCTGAAGAAGGCGAAAGACTCGCCGAAACATGTCAGGTAAAAAATTATCCTAAAACATAATTGTCTGCTTTTAATGAATCAGTCAAATATCAATAATAAGAAGACAAAATGAACCTAATACAAATAAATGAATGCTTAATAACTCCCCTGCACATGCTCCTAAAAATCCAAACCTTCACCTGTAAATAAAACGTCCTGACCTGAAGACATCTTAATGTTATTATTTTGTTATACACACAGTGCCGCCAAGTGGAATCAAAAATTTTTTTTTATTTTAATTTTCACGTACTGCACGGTGCCCTTTTGACGAATCCGACTGAAAATTAGTCAGAAAAGACTCTAGACAATTATCTTACTCTCTGCCGAATTTTGTGACGTTTTGGCAAAAGGCATGGCTATTACGGTGCTGAAAAGTCCGATTGTACTCTGTGGCAACAAAAGCTCCAGCAACATGACTCAGATGATCCTATCTTCTCGAAGTTGCACACATTTGAGGATACTTCAGCCCTGAAGACATCGACCAACTTATTTTTCATCGTAGTAGTAGCGCCACCAACTGCTTATAGCTAATACAAGTTATTTTCTTGGATGTTTTTCTCCGTGCAACTCAACAAGGTCGCCCTCATATATGCTCGGATGACTGTTTCGGGCCATGAGGATGTCATAATACGAAATTTGTCCTTTTTCATGAAAAGTTGTGGGAGTGCCATTGCACTGTTCGGCAATAAAACAACGCTGATTATGAGGTTCTAAATATGAACAACAACTCGTGAAACTTTACACACACATCAGGCCGAGCAAATTTATCAATATTTTATACGTTAGTTGTGCAGCTTTTTTGAAATGGCTCACCATGGCCCTCGAGAAATGTTAAAAAAAGCAGCCCTGGTTGAGTGTTTCACCTCGCTTTTTGTAAATTTTATGGAGTACAGTGAACCCTCGGTTATCGCGGTTAATGGGGACCGAGACCACCCGCGAAAACTGAAAATCCGCGAAGTAGCGGCGCACCTTCAAAAATGCTTAAAAAAAATATACAATATATATAATAAATATATATATATATATATATATATATATATATATATACGGGGGGAGAGAGAGAGAGAGAGAGTGAAATTCATGTTATAACAAAAAAAACAAATTATTATTAAAACTTATTATTTTTTTATTCCCCAACCATTCTTTTTGTATTTATTTAATTACTCCGACTTTTACCTGCTGGTACGCCGTCCGGTGTGCCCTGTGAAATGAAAGGTGGCATTCTTTATTTATTTATTCATTTATTCATTCATAACTGACAGCCTCGCGCTCCGCTCGTGCCCGGCAGAAGAGGTGCTCCAATTCGGCTTAACTGTGACACACGCCCGCCCTCCTCCCCCGGAGCTTCCATTCGGTTAAACTTAGGGGCCGCTTGGCACCGCCCGTGCCCGGGGAAGGTGCTCCTCTTCGGCTTACTGTGACGCAAGCATGCCCTCCTCCTCCGGAGCTTCCATTCGGTTAAACTTAGGGGCCGCTTGGAACCGCCCGTGCCCGGGGAAGGTGCTCCTCTTCGGCTTACTGTGACGCGAGCATGTCCTCCTCCTCCGGAGCTTCCATTCGGTTAAACTCAGGGGCCGCTTGGAACCGCCCGTGCCCGGGGAAGGTGCTCCTCTACGGCTTAACTGCCACGCACGCCGGCCGGAGCTCTGGTACGGTCCGAACCGCGCGAAACGTTTCCACCGATCGTGTCCGGGGGAACGTGCTCTTCTTCGTCCACTCTCCTCTTCGCCCACGCTCTTCTTCGGCGCACGCCGGCCGTCTAACCGCTCCAGCGCCCCGTCGTGCCGCTCGGCGAAACTACAATGCCCCCGAATATTTTTTAGACCCGCGAAGCACTGAACCCGCGAAAGGTGAACCTCGAAGTAGCGAGGGTTCACTGTATGTATAAGACCAAGACCTACAAAAAAGTCTCTTGGAGCAATGAGCTAGGTTTTACAGGAAGTCGGCCATTTTGAATTTACTTAAAAGGGGGCGGGTCTCCACAATGGACTTTGTGTAGAAATTATTATTGGGGCCCGAGCAGCGACCGCGGCGAGGTCCCTATTGTTTTTGTAGAAAATATTATTACTTTTATTATTATTATTATTATTATTATTATTATTAGGGCCTGAGCAGCGACCGCTAAGAAGTCCCTATTGTTTTTGTAGAAATTATTATTATTATTATTTTTCCGATTGTTCGATCGCATTTTTGACCCCCGAAACATGCACAAAAACTCACCAAACTTGGCAGTCTCATCGGACATGGCGAAAAATTTGATATTTTTTAACGTCTAATATGAACAGGAAGTGAGTTATGAATTTTTGAAAGTCCGACTTTTGCCCTTTTTTGCATGTTTACAGGGGTCATTCTTTTGCACCCTGATCCTAAAGGCTTCATCTGATTGCCTTAAAGTTCTGTCTGGAGCATCTTAAGACCTGGGACAAACACTGGGGCTAAAATGTTTTGTTTCCGAAATACTATATGACGGGGGCGGGGCTTCAAAGTTTTCACTTAAGATTTCCTTCGCCGCAATGGACAAAATGCTTAATAACTCTCCTGCACGTGATGCTAAAAATCCAAAACTTCACATGTACATAAAGAGTCGGTACCTGAAGACATCTATATGTTTATATTCAGTTATACACCTTGCGCCAATCAATATAAATCTTTACATTTTGACGTACTGCACGGTGCCCTTTTAACGAATCCGACTGAAAATTGGCTAGAAAAGACTCAAGACATTGATCTTACTCTATCCCTATTTTTATGACTTTCCTTCAAAGGGCGTGGCTATTACGGTGCCGCAGAGTCTGATTATTCTCCGTGGCAACAAAAGTTCCTGCAAAATGATTCAGATGATCCATCTTCTGGAAATCTTTCACATTTGAGGATATTCAGGCCCTGAAGACGGCTGCCAACTTATTTTTGATCGCAGTGGTAGCGCCACCAACTGGTTAAAACAAATACAAATTATTTTCGTTGATGTTTTTCTCCGGGCAGGTTAACAAAATCTACCTTATATTTGCTCGGATGAGTGTTTAGGCCTTGAGCATGTCACAATACGAAAGTCTTTCGCCTTCTTCAGAGTGTCACATGATGGTGTCTTGTGACCCGTCTTTATCAGCTGATGTTCCATGAGGGCGTGACTTACCTGTCACAAGAATGAAGGCAAGTCACGCCCCCCGCTGTCCGTTCACTCCGCCAAGATGCTGGTCCAGGTGGTAGAGAGGATGAAGGCTCCCTTGTCTCTGTTCATGGTTTTTATGCCTCGCTTGCAGATCTCAATGGCCTCTCTGATCCAGCGCTGTTGTTTGTTCTCTTCTGTGCGGATGACCCTGCCCTTCTCCCGGTCCATGATGTGGTTTTCCCTTTTGCAGTGGTCAGATTGCTGATTTGTAATGTTCATGTTGTGCTTGTTCTTTTACTGCTCTGATTTTTTCATTTTTTTGACAGGTAAGTCACACCCTCATGGAACATCAGCTCAAGACACCATCATGCGACACTCTGAAGAAGGCGAAAGACTCGCCGAAACATGTCAGGTAAAAAATTAACCTAAAACATAATTGTCTGCTTTTAATGAATCAGTCAAATATCAATAATAAGAAGACAAAATGAACCTAATACAAATAAAGGAATGCTTAATAACTCCCCTGCACATGCTCCTAAAAATCCAAACCTTCACCTGTAAATAAAACGTCCCGACCTGAAGACATCTTAATGTTATTATTTTGTTATACACACAGTGCCGCCAAGTGGAATCAAAAATTTGTTTTTATTTTAATTTTCACGTACTGCACGGTGCCCTTTTGACGAATCCGACTGAAAATTAGTCAGAAAAGACTCAAGACAATGATCTTACTCTCTGCCGAATTTTGTGACGTTTTGGCAAAAGGCGTGGCTATTAAGGTGCTGAAAAGTCCGATTGTACTCTGTGGCAACAAAAGCTCCGGCAACATGACTCAGATGATCCTATCTTCTCGAAGTTGTACACATTTGAGGATACTTCAGCCCTGAAGACATCTACCAACTTATTTTACATCGTAGTAGTAGCGCCACCAACTGGTAAAAGCTAATACAAGTTATTTTCTTGGATGTTTTTCTCCGTGCAACTCAACAAGGTCGCCCTCATATATGCTCGGATGACTGTTTCGGCCATGAGGATGTCACAATACGAAATTCGTGATTTTTCGTGAAAAGTTGTGGAGTGGCATTGCACTGTTCGGCAATAAAAAAAAGCTGATTATGAGGTTCTAAATATGAACGACAACTCGTAAAACTTTACACACACATCAGGCCGAGCAAATTTATCAATATTTTATACGTTAGTTGTGCAGCTTTTTTGAAATGGCTCGCCATGGCCCTCGAGAAATGTTAAAAAAAAGCAGCTCTGGTTGAGTGTTTCACCTCGCTTTTTGTAAATTTTATGGAGTACAGTGAACCCTCGGTTATCGCGGTTAATGGGGACCGAGACCACCCGCGAAAACTGAAAATCCGCGAAGTAGCGGCGCACCTTCAAAAATGCAAAAAAAAAATATACAATATATATAATAAATATATAAATATATATATATATATATATATATATATATATATATATATATATACGGGGGGAGAGAGAGAGAGAGAGTGAAATTCATGTTATAACAAAAAAACCAAATTATTATTAAAACGTATTATTTTTTTATTCCCCAGCCATTCTTTTTGTATTTATTTAATTACTCCGACTTTTACCTGCTGGTACGCCGTCCGGTGTGCCCTGTGAAATGAAAGGTGGCATTCTTTATTTATTTATTCATTTATTCATTCATAACTGACAGCCTCGCGCTCCGCTCGTGCCCGGGCAGAAGAGGTGCTCCATTTTGGCTTAACTGTGACACACGCCCGCCCTCCTCCCCCGGAGCTTCCATTCGGTTAAACTTAGGGGCCGCTTGGCACCGCCCGTGCCCGGGGAAGGTGCTCCTCTTCGGCTTACTGTGACGCGAGCATGCCCTCCTCCTGCGGAGCTTCCATTCGGTTAAACTTAGGGGCCGCTTGGAACCGCCCGTGCCCGGGGAAGGTGCTCCTCTTCGGCTTACTGTGACGCGAGCATGCCCTCCTCCTCCGGAGCTTCCATTCGGTTAAACTTAGGGGCCGCTTGGCACCGCCCGTGCCCGGGGAAGGTGCTCCTCTACGGCTTAACTGCCACGCACGCCGGCCGGAGCTCTGGTACGGTCCGAACCGCGCGAAACGTCGCCACCGATCGTGTCCGGGGGAACGTGCTCTTCTTCGTCCACTCTCCTCTTCGCCCACGCTCTTCTTCGGCGCACGCCGGCCGTCTAACCGCTCCAGCGCCCCGTCGTGCCGCTCGGCGAAACTACAATGCCCCCGAATATTTTTTATACCCGCGAAGCACTGAACCCGCGAAAGGTGAACCGCGAAGTAGCGAGGGTTCACTGTATGTATAAGACCAAGACCTACAAAAAAGTCTCTTGGAGCAATGAGCTAGGTTTTACAGGAAGTCGGCCATTTTGAATTTACTTAAAAGGGGGCGGGTCACCACAATGGACTTTGTGTAGAAATTATTATTGGGGCCCGAGCAGCGACCGCGGCGAGGTCCCTATTGTTTTTGTAGAAAATATTATTACTTTTATTATTATTATTATTATTATTATTAGGGCCTGAGCAGCGACCGCTGCGAAGTCCCTATTGTTTTTGTAGAAATTATTATTATTATTATTTTTCCGATTGTTCGATCGCATTTTTGACCCCCGAAACATGCACAAAAACTCACCAAACTTGGCAGTCTCATCGGGCATGGCGAAAAATTTGATATTTTAACGTCTAATATGAACAGGAAGTGAGTTATGAATTTTTGAAAGTCCGACTTTTGCCCTTTTTTGCATGTTTACAGGGGTCATTCTTTTGCACCCTGATCCTAAAGGCTTCATCTGATTGCCTTAAAATTCTGTCTGTAGCATCTGAAGACCTGGGACAAACACTGGGGCTAAAATTTTTTGTTTCCGAAATACTATATGACGGAGGCGGGGCTTCAAAGTTTTCACTTAAGATTTCCTTCGCCGCAATGGACAAAATGCTTAATAACTCTCCTGCACATGCTGCTAAAAATCCAAAACTTCACATGTACATAAAGAGTCTGTACCTGAAGACATCTATATGTTTATATTCAGTTATACACCTTGCGCCAATCAATATCATTTTTTACATTTTGACGTACTGCACGGTGCCCTTTTAACGAATCTGATTGAAAATTGGCTAGAAAAGACTCAAGACATTGATCTTACTCTATCCCTATTTTTGTGACTTTCCTTCGAAGGGCGTGGCTATTACGGTGCCGCAGAGTCTGATTATTCTCCGTGGCAACAAAAGTTCCTGCAAAATGATTCAGATGATCCATCTTCTCGAAATTTTTCACATTTGAGGATATTCAGGCCCTGAAGACGGCTGCCAACTTATTTTTGATCGCAGTGGTAGCGCCACCAACTGGTTAAAACAAATACAAATTATTTTCGTTGATGTTTTTCTCCGGGCAGGTTAACAAAATCTACCTTATATTTGCTCGGATGAGTGTTTAGGCCTTGAGCATGTCACAATACGAAAGTCTTTCGCCTTCTTCAGAGTGTCACATGATGGTGCCTTGTGACCCGTCTTTATCAGATGATGTTCCATGAGGGCGTGACTTACCTGTCACAAGAATGAAGGCAAGTCACGCCCCCCGCTGTCCGTTCACTCCGCCAAGATGCTGGTCCAGGTGGTAGAGAGGATGAAGGCTCCCTTGTCTCTGTTCATGGTTTTTATGCCTCGCTTGCAGATCTCAATGGCCTCTCTGATCCAGCGCTGTTGTTTGTTCTCTTCTGTGCGGATGACCCTGCCCTTCTCCCGGTCCATGATGTGGTTTTCCCTTTTGCAGTGGTCAGTGATTGCTGATTTGTAATGTTCATGTTGTGCTTGTTCTTTTACTGCTCTGATTTTTTTCATTTTTTTGACAGGTAAGTCACACCCTCATGGAACATCAGCTCAAGACACCATCATGCGACACTCTGAAGAAGGCGAAAGACTCGCCGAAACATGTCAGTGAAAAAATTAACCTAAAACATAATTGTCTGCTTTTAATGAATCAGTCAAATATCAATAATAAGAAGACAAAATGAACCTAATACAAATAAATGAATGCTTAATAACTCCCCTGCACATGCTCCTAAAAATCCAAACCTTCACCTGTAAATAAAACGTCCCGACCTGAAGACATCTTAATGTTATTATTTTGTTATACACACAGTGCCGCCAAGTGGAATCAAAAATTTGTTTTTATTTTAATTTTCACGTACTGCACGGTGCCCTTTTGACGAATCCGACTGAAAATTAGTCAGAAAAGACTCAAGACAATGATCTTACTCTCTGCCGAATTTTGTGACGTTTTGGCAAAAGGCGTGGCTATTACGGTGCTGAAAAGTCCGATTGTACTCTGTGGCAACAAAAGCTCCGGCAACATGACTCAGATGATCCTATCTTCTCGAAGTTGTACACATTTGAGGATACTTCAGCCCTGAAGACATCTACCGACTTATTTTTCATCGTAGTAGTAGCGCCACCAACTGGTAAAAGCTAATACAAGTTATTTTCTTGGATGTTTTTCTCCGTGCAACTCAACAAGGTTGCCCTCATATATGCTCGGATGACTGTTTCGGCCATGAGGATGTCACAATACGAAATTTGTCCTTTTTCGTGAAAAGTTTTGGGAGTGGCATTGCACTGTTCGGCAATAATACAACGCTGATTATGAGGTTCTAAATATGAACGACAACTCGTGAAACTTAACACACACATCAGGCCGAGCAAATTTATCAATATTTTATACGTTAGTTGTGCAGCTTTTTTTAAATGGCTCGCCATGGCCCTCGAGAAATGTTAAAAAAAAAGCAGCCCTGATTGAGTGTTTCACCTCGCTTTTTGTAAATTTTATGGAGTACAGTGAACCCTCGGTTATCGCGGTTAATGGGGACCGAGACCACCCGCGAAAACTGAAAATCCGCGAAGTAGCGGCGCACCTTCAAAAATGCTTAAAAAAAATATACAATGTATATAATAAATATATATATATATATATATATATACGGGGAGAGAGAGAGTGAAATTCATTTTATAACAAAAAAACCAAATTATTATTAAAACGTATTATTTTTTTATTCCCCAGCCATTCTTTTTGTATTTATTTAATTACTCCGACTTTTACCTGCTGGTACGCCGTCCGGTGTGCCCTGTGAAATGAAAGGTGGCATTCTTTATTTATTTATTCATTTATTCATTCATAACTGACAGCCTCGCGCTCCGCTCGTGCCCGGGCAGAAGAGGTGCTCCAATTCGGCTTAACTGTGACACACGCCCGCCCTCCTCCCCCGGAGCTTCCATTCGGTTAAACTTAGGGGCCGCTTGGCACCGCCGTGCCCGGGGAAGGTGCTACTCTTCGGCTTACTGTGACGCGAGCATGCCCTCCTCCTCCGGAGCTTCCATTCGGTTAAACTTAGGGGCCGCTTGGAACCGCCCGTGCCCGGGGAAGGTGCTCCTCTTCGGCTTACTGTGACGCGAGCATGCCCGCCTCCTCCGGAGCTTCCATTCGGTTAAACTCAGGGGCCGCTTGGAACCGCCCGTGCCCGGGGAAGGTGCTCCTCTTCGGCTTACTGTGACGCGAACATGCCCTCCTCCTCCGGAGCTTCCATTCGGTTAAACTTAGGGGCCGCTTGGCACCGCCCGTGCCCGGGGAAGGTGCTCCTCTATGGCTTAACTGCCACGCACGCCGGCCGGAGCTCTGGTACGGTCCGAACCGCGCGAAACGTCGCCACCGATCGTGTCCGGGGGAACGTGCTCTTCTTCGTCCACTCTCCTCTTCGCCCACGCTCTTCTTCGGCGCACGCCGGCCGTCTAACCGCTCCAGCGCCCCGTCGTGCCGCTCGGCGAAACTACAATGCCCCCGAATATTTTTTAGACCCGCGAAGCACTGAACCCGCGAAAGGTGAACCGCGAAGTAGCGAGGGTTCACTGTATGTATAAGACCAAGACCTACAAAAAAGTCTCTTGGAGCAATGAGCTAGGTTTTACAGGAAGTCGGCCATTTTGAATTTACTTAAAAGGGGGCGGGTCACCACAATGGACTTTGTGTAGAAATTATTATTGGGGCCCGAGCAGCGACCGCGGCGAGGTCCCTATTGTTTTTGTAGAAAATATTATTACTTTTATTATTATTATTATTATTATTATTATTAGGGCCTGAGCAGCGACCGCTGCGAAGTCCCTATTGTTTTTGTAGGAATTATTATTATTATTATTTTTCCGATTGTTCGATCGCATTTTTGACCCCCGAAACATGCACAAAAACTCACCAAACTTGGCAGTCTCATCGGGCATGGCGAAAAATTTGATATTTTTTAACGTCTAATATGAACAGGAAGTGAGTTATGAATTTTTGAAAGTCCGACTTTTGCCCTTTTTTGCATGTTTACAGGGGTCATTCTTTTGCACCCTGATCCTAAAGGCTTCATCTGATTGCCTTAAAGTTCTGTCTGGAGCATCTTAAGACCTGGGACAAACACTGGGGCTAAAATTTTTTGTTTCCGAAATACTATATGACGGGGGCGGGGCTTCAAAGTTTTCACTTAAGATTTCCTTCGCCGCAATGGACAAAATGCTTAATAACTCTCCTGCACGTGCTGCTAAAAATCCAAAACTTCACATGTACATAAAGAGTCGGTACCTGAAGACATCTATATGTTTATATTCAGTTATACACCTTGCGCCAATCAATATAAATCTTTACATTTTGACGTACTGCACGGTGCCCTTTTAACGAATCCGATTGAAAATTGGCTAGAAAAGACTCAAGACATTGATCTTACTCTATCCCTATTTTTATGACTTTCCTTCAAAGGGCGTGGCTATTACGGTGCCGCAGAGTCTGATTATTCTCCGTGGCAACAAAAGTTCCTGCAAAATGATTCAGATGATCCATCTTCTGGAAATCTTTCACATTTGAGGATATTCAGGCCCTGAAGACGGCTGCCAACTTAATTTTGATCGCAGTGGTAGCGCCACCAACTGGTTAAAACAAATACAAATTATTTTCGTTGATGTTTTTCTCCGGGCAGGTTAACAAAATCTACCTTATATTTGCTCGGATGAGTGTTTAGACCTTGAGGATGTCACAATACGAAAGTCTTTCGCCTTCTTCAGAGTGTCACATGATGGTGTCTTGTGACCCGTCTTTATCCGCTGATGTTCCATGAGGGCGTGACTTACCTGTCACGAGAATGAAGGCAAGTCACGCCCCCCGCTGTCCGTTCACTCCGCCAAGATGCTGGTCCAGGTGGTAGAGAGGATGAAGGCTCCCTTGTCTCTGTTCATGGTTTTTATGCCTCGCTTGCAGATCTCAATGGCCTCTCTGATCCAGCGCTGTTGTTTGTTCTCTTCTGTGCGGATGACCCTGCCCTTCTCCCGGTCCATGATGTGGTTTTCCCTTTTGCAGTGGTCAGTGATTGCTGATTTGTAATGTTCATGTTGTGCTTGTTCTTTTACTGCTCTGATTTTTTCATTTTTTTGACAGGTAAGTCACACCCTCATGGAACATCAGCTGATAAAGACGGGTCTCAAGACACCATCATGCGACACTCTGAAGAAGGCAAAAGACTCGCCGAAACATGTCAGGTAAAAAATTAACCTCAAACATAATTGTCTGCTTTTAATGAATCAGTCAAATATCAATAATAAGAAGACAAAATGAACCTAATACAAATAAATGAATGCTTAATAACTCCCCTGCACATGCTCCTAAAAATCCAAACCTTCACCTGTAAATAAAACGTCCCGACCTGAAGACATCTTAATGTTATTATTTTGTTATACACACAGCGCCGCCAAGTGGAATCAAAAATTTGTTTTTATTTTAATTTTCACGTACTGCACGGTGCCCTTTTGACGAATCCGACTGAAAATTTGTCAGAAAAGACTCAAGACAATGATCTTACTCTCTGCTGAATTTTGTGACGTTTTGGCAAAAGGCGTGGCTATTACGGTGCTGAAAAGTCCGATTGTACTCTGTGGCAACAAAAGCTCCGGCAACATGACTCAGATGATCCTATCTTCTCGAAGTTGTACACATTTGAGGATAATTCAGCCCTGAAGACATCTACCGACTTATTTTTCATCGTAGTAGTAGCGCCACCAACTGGTAAAAGCTAATACAAGTTATTTTCTTGGATGTTTTTCTCCGTGCAACTCAACAAGGTCGCCCTCATATATGCTCGGATGACTGTTTCGGCCATGAGGATGTCACAATACGAAATTTGTCCTTTTTCGTGAAAAGTTGTGGGAGTGGCATTGCACTGTTCGGCAATAAAACAACGCTGATTATGAGGTTCTAAATATGAACGACAACTCGTGAAACTTTACACACACATCAGGCCGAGCAAATTTATCAATATTTTATACGTTAGTTGTGCAGCTTTTTTTAAATGGCTCGCCATGGCCCTCGAGAAATGTTAAAAAAAGCAGCCCTGATTGAGTGTTTCACCTCGCTTTTTGTAAATTTTATGGAGTACAGTGAACCCTCGGTTATCGCGGTTAATGGGGACCGAGACCACCCGCGAAAACTGAAAATCCGCGAAGTAGCGGCGCACCTTCAAAAATGCTTAAAAAAAATATACAATATATATAATAAATATATATATATATATATATATATATATATATATATATATATACGGGGAGAGAGAGAGTGAAATTCATTTTATAACAAAAAAACCAAATTATTATTAAAACGTATTATTTTTTTATTCCCCAGCCATTCTTTTTGTATTTATTTAATTACTCCGACTTTTACCTGCTGGTACGCCGTCCGGTGTGCCCTGTGAAATGAAAGGTGGCATTCTTTATTTATTTATTCATTTATTCATTCATAACTGACAGCCTCGCGCTCCGCTCGTGCCCGGGCAGAAGAGGTGCTCCAATTTGGCTTAACTGTGACACACGCCCGTCCTCCTCCCCCGGAGCTTCCATTCGGTTAAACTTAGGGGCCGCTTGGCACCGCCCGTGCCCGGGGAAGGTGCTCCTCTTCGGCTTACTGTGACGCGAGCATGCCCTCCTCCTCCGGAGCTTCCATTCGGTTAAACTTAGGGGCCGCTTGGAACCGCCCGTGCCCGGGGAAGGTGCTCCTCTTCGGCTTACTGTGACGCGAGCATGCCCTCCTCCTCCGGAGCTTCCATTCGGTTAAACTTAGGGGCCGCTTTGCACCGCCCGTGCCCGGGGAAGGTGCTCCTCTACGGCTTAACTGCCACGCACGCTGGCCGGAGCTCTGGTACGGTCCGAACCGCGCGAAACGTCGCCACCGATCGTGTCCGGGGGAACGTGCTCTTCTTCGTCCACTCTCCTCTTCGCCCACGCTCTTCTTCGGCGCACGCCGGCCGTCTAACCGCTCCAGCGCCCCGTCGTGCCGCTCGGCGAAACTACAATGCCCCCGAATATTTTTTAGACCCGCGAAGCACTGAACCCGCGAAAGGTGAACCGCGAAGTAGCGAGGGTTCACTGTATGTATAAGACCAAGACCTACAAAAAAGTCTCTTGGAGCAATGAGCTAGGTTTTACAGGAAGTCGGCCATTTTGAATTTACTTAAAAGGGGGCGGGTCACCACAATGGACTTTGTGTAGAAATTATTATTGGGGCCCGAGCAGCGACCGCGGCGAGGTCCCAATTGTTTTTGTAGAAAATATTATTACTTTTATTATTATTATTATTATTATTATTAGGGCCTGAGCAGCGACCGCTGCGAAGTCCCTATTGTTTTTGTAGAAATTATTATTATTATTATTTTTCCGATTGTTCGATCGCATTTTTGACCCCCGAAACATGCACAAAAACTCACCAAACTTGGCAGTCTCATCGGGCATGGCGAAAAATTTGACATTTTAACGTCTAATATGAACAGGAAGTGAGTTATGAATTTTTGAAAGTCCGACTTTTGCCCTTTTTTGCATGTTTACAGGGGTCATTCTTTTGCACCCTGATCCTAAAGGCTTCATCTGATTGCCTTAAAATTCTGTCTGTAGCATCTGAAGACCTGGCACAAACACTGGGGCTAAAATTTTTTGTTTCCGAAATACTATATGACGGGGGCGGGGCATCAAAGTTTTCACTTAAGATTTCCTTCGCCGCAATGGACAAAATGCTTAATAACTCTCCTGCACATGCTGCTAAAAATCCAAAACTTCACATGTACATAAAGAGTCTGTACCTGAAGACATCTATATGTTTATATTCAGTTATACACCTTGCGCCAATCAATATCATTTTTTACATTTTGACGTACTGCACGGTGCCCTTTTAACGGATCTGATTGAAAATTGGCTAGAAAAGACTCAAGACATTGATCTTACTCTATCCCTATTTTTGTGACTTTCCTTCGAAGGGCGTGGCTATTACGGTGCCGCAGAGTCTGATTATTCTCCGTGGCAACAAAAGTTCCTGCAAAATGATTCAGATGATCCATCTTCTCGAAATTTTTCACATTTGAGGATATTCAGGCCCTGAAGACGGCTGCCAACTTATTTTTTATCGCAGTGGTAGCGCCACCAACTGGTTAAAACAAATACAAATTATTTTCGTTGATGTTTTTCTCCGGGCAGGTTAACAAAATCTACCTTATATTTGCTCGGATGAGTGTTTAGGCCTTGAGCATGTCACAATACAAAAGTCTTTCGCCTTCTTCAGAGTGTCACATGATGGTGTCTTGTGACCCGTCTTTATCAGCTGATGTTCCATGAGGGCGTGACTTACCTGTCACAAGAATGAAGGCAAGTCACGCCCCCCGCTGTCCGTTCACTCTGCCAAGATGCTGGTCCAGGTGGTAGAGAGGATGAAGGCTCCCTTGTCTCTGTTCATGGTTTTTATGCCTCGCTTGCAGATCTCAATGGCCTCTCTGATCCAGCGCTGTTGTTTGTTCTCTTCTGTGCGGATGACCCTGCCCTTCTCCCGGTATGATGTGGTTTTCCCTTTTGCAGTGGTCAGTGATTGCTGATTTGTAATGTTCATGTTGTGCTTGTTCTTTTACTGCTCTGATTTTTTAATTTTTTTGACAGGTAAGTCACACCCTCATGGAACATCAGCTCAAGACACCATCATGCGACACTCTGAAGAAGGCGAAAGACTCGCCGAAACATGTCAGGTAAAAAATTATCCTAAAACATAATTGTCTGCTTTTAATGAATCAGTCAAATATCAATAATAAGAAGACAAAATGAACCTAATACAAATAAATGAATGCTTAATAACTCCCCTGCACATGCTCCTAAAAATCCAAACCTTCACCTGTAAATAAAACGTCCTGACCTGAAGACATCCTAATGTTATTATTTTGTTATACACACAGTGCCGCCAAGTGGAATCAAAAATTTTTTTTTATTTTAATTTTCACGTACTGCACGGTGCCCTTTTGACGAATCCGACTGAAAATTAGTCAGAAAAGACTCTAGACAATTATCTTACTCTCTGCCGAATTTTGTGACGTTTTGGCAAAAGGCATGGCTATTACGGTGCTGAAAAGTCCGATTGTACTCTGTGGCAACAAAAGCTCCAGCAACATGACTCAGATGATCCTATCTTCTCGAAGTTGCACACATTTGAGGATACTTAAGCCCTGAAGACATCTACCAACTTATTTTTCATCGTAGTAGTAGCGCCACCAACTGCTTATAGCTAATACAAGTTATTTTCTTGGATGTTTTTCTCCGTGCAACTCAACAAGGTCGCCCTCATATATGCTCGGATGACTGTTTCGGGCCATGAGGATGTCATAATACGAAATTTGTCCTTTTTCATGAAAAGTTGTGGGAGTGCCATTGCACTGTTCGGCAATAAAACAACGCTGATTATGAGGTTCTAAATATGAACAACAACTCGTGAAACTTTACACACACATCAGGCCGAGCAAATTTATCAATATTTTATACGTTAGTTGTGCAGCTTTTTTGAAATGGCTCACCATGGCCCTCGAGAAATGTTAAAAAAAGCAGCCCTGGTTGAGTGTTTCACCTCGCTTTTTGTAAATTTTATGGAGTACAGTGAACCCTCGGTTATCGCGGTTAATGGGGACCGAGACCACCCGCGAAAACTGAAAATCCGCGAAGTAGCGGCGCACCTTCAAAAATGCTTAAAAAAAATATACAATATATATAATAAATATATATATATATATATATATATATATATATATACGGGGGAGAGAGAGAGAGAGAGAGTGAAATTCATGTTATAACAAAAAAAACAAATTATTATTAAAACTTATTATTTTTTTATTCCCCAACCATTCTTTTTGTATTTATTTAATTACTCCGACTTTTACCTGCTGGTACGCCGTCCGGTGTGCCCTGTGAAATGAAAGGTGGCATTCTTTATTTATTTATTCATTTATTCATTCATAACTGACAGCCTCGCGCTCCGCTCGTGCCCGGCAGAAGAGGTGCTCCAATTCGGCTTAACTGTGACACACGCCCGCCCTCCTCCCCCGGAGCTTCCATTCGGTTAAACTTAGGGGCCGCTTGGCACCGCCCGTGCCCGGGGAAGGTGCTCCTCTTCGGCTTACTGTGACGCAAGCATGCCCTCCTCCTCCGGAGCTTCCATTCGGTTAAACTTAGGGGCCGCTTGGAACCGCCCGTGCCCGGGGAAGGTGCTCCTCTTCGGCTTACTGTGACGCGAGCATGCCCTCCTCCTCCGGAGCTTCCATTCGGTTAAACTTAGGGGCCGCTTGGAACCGCCCGTGCCCGGGGAAGGTGCTCCTCTACGGCTTAACTGCCACGCACGCCGGCCGGAGCTCTGGTACGGTCCGAACCGCGCGAAACGTCGCCACCGATCGTGTCCGGGGGAACGTGCTCTTCTTCGTCCACTCTCCTCTTCGCCCACGCTCTTCTTCGGCGCACGCCGGCCGTCTAACCGCTCCAGCGCCCCGTCGTGCCGCTCGGCGAAACTACAATGCCCCCGAATATTTTTTAGACCCGCGAAGCACTGAACCCGCGAAAGGTGAACCTCGAAGTAGCGAGGGTTCACTGTATGTATAAGACCAAGACCTACAAAAAAGTCTCTTGGAGCAATGAGCTAGGTTTTACAGGAAGTCGGCCATTTTGAATTTACTTAAAAGGGGGCGGGTCTCCACAATGGACTTTGTGTAGAAATTATTATTGGGGCCCGAGCAGCGACCGCGGCGAGGTCCCTATTGTTTTTGTAGAAAATATTATTACTTTTATTATTATTATTATTATTATTATTATTATTAGGGCCTGAGCAGCGACCGCTAAGAAGTCCCTATTGTTTTTGTAGAAATTATTATTATTATTATTTTTCCGATTGTTCGATCGCATTTTTGACCCCCGAAACATGCACAAAAACTCACCAAACTTGGCAGTCTCATCGGGCATGGCGAAAAATTTGATATTTTTTAACGTCTAATATGAACAGGAAGTGAGTTATGAATTTTTGAAAGTCCGACTTTTGCCCTTTTTTGCATGTTTACAGGGGTCATTCTTTTGCACCCTGATCCTAAAGGCTTCATCTGATTGCTTTAAAGTTCTGTCTGGAGCATCTTAAGACCTGGGACAAACACTGGGGCTAAAATTTTTTGTTTCCGAAATACTATATGACGGGGGCGGGGCTTCAAAGTTTTCACTTAAGATTTCCTTCGCCGCAATGGACAAAATGCTTAATAACTCTCCTGCACGTGATGCTAAAAATCCAAAACTTCACATGTACATAAAGAGTCGGTACCTGAAGACATCTATATGTTTATATTCAGTTATACACCTTGCGCCAATCAATATAAATCTTTACATTTTGACGTACTGCACGGTGCCCTTTTAACGAATCCGACTGAAAATTGGCTAGAAAAGACTCAAGACATTGATCTTACTCTATCCCTATTTTTATGACTTTCCTTCAAAGGGCGTGGCTATTACGGTGCCGCAGAGTCTGATTATTCTCCGTGGCAACAAAAGTTCCTGCAAAATGATTCAGATGATCCATCTTCTGGAAATCTTTCACATTTGAGGATATTCAGGCCCTGAAGACGGCTGCCAACTTATTTTTGATCGCAGTGGTAGCGCCACCAACTGGTTAAAACAAATACAAATTATTTTCGTTGATGTTTTTCTCCGGGCAGGTTAACAAAATCTACCTTATATTTGCTCGGATGAGTGTTTAGGCCTTGAGCATGTCACAATACGAAAGTCTTTCGCCTTCTTCAGAGTGTCACATGATGGTGTCTTGTGACCCGTCTTTATCAGCTGATGTTCCATGAGGGCGTGACTTACCTGTCACAAGAATGAAGGCAAGTCACGCCCCCCGCTGTCCGTTCACTCCGCCAAGATGCTGGTCCAGGTGGTAGAGAGGATGAAGGCTCCCTTGTCTCTGTTCATGGTTTTTATGCCTCGCTTGCAGATCTCAATGGCCTCTCTGATCCAGCGCTGTTGTTTGTTCTCTTCGGTGCGGATGACCCTGCCCTTCTCCCGGTCCATGATGTGGTTTTCCCTTTTGCAGTGGTCAGTGATTGCTGATTTGTAATGTTCATGTTGTGCTTGTTCTTTTACTGCTCTGATTTTTTCATTTTTTTGACAGGTAAGTCACACCCTCATGGAACATCAGCTCAAGACACCATCATGCGACACTCTGAAGAAGGCGAAAGACTCGCCGAAACATGTCAGGTAAAAAATTAACCTAAAACATAATTGTCTGCTTTTAATGAATCAGTCAAATATCAATAATAAGAAGACAAAATGAACCTAATACAAATAAAGGAATGCTTAATAACTCCCCTGCACATGCTCCTAAAAATCCAAACCTTCACCTGTAAATAAAACGTCCCGACCTGAAGACATCTTAATGTTATTATTTTGTTATACACACAGTGCCGCCAAGTGGAATCAAAAATTTGTTTTTATTTTAATTTTCACGTACTGCACGGTGCCCTTTTGACGAATCCGACTGAAAATTAGTCAGAAAAGACTCAAGACAATGATCTTACTCTCTGCCGAATTTTGTGACGTTTTGGCAAAATGCGTGGCTATTAAGGTGCTGAAAAGTCCGATTGTACTCTGTGGCAACAAAAGCTCCGGCAACATGACTCAGATGATCCTATCTTCTCGAAGTTGTACACATTTGAGGATACTTCAGCCCTGAAGACATCTACCAACTTATTTTACATCGTAGTAGTAGCGCCACCAACTGGTAAAAGCTAATACAAGTTATTTTCTTGGATGTTTTTCTCCGTGCAACTCAACAAGGTCGCCCTCATATATGCTCGGATGACTGTTTCGGCCATGAGGATGTCACAATACGAAATTCGTGATTTTTCGTGAAAAGTTGTGGAGTGGCATTGCACTGTTCGGCAATAAAACAAAGCTGATTATGAGGTTCTAAATATGAACGACAACTCGTAAAACTTTACACACACATCAGGCCGAGCAAATTTATCAATATTTTATACGTTAGTTGTGCAGCTTTTTTGAAATGGCTCGCCATGGCCCTCGAGAAATGTTAAAAAAAAGCAGCTCTGGTTGAGTGTTTCACCTCGCTTTTTGTAAATTTTATGGAGTACAGTGAACCCTCGGTTATCGCGGTTAATGGGGACCGAGACCACCCGCGAAAACTGAAAATCCGCGAAGTAGCGGCGCACCTTCAAAAATGCAAAAAAAAAATATACAATATATATAATAAATATATAAATATATATATATATATATATATATATATATATATATATATATATATATATATATATATATACGGGGGGAGAGAGAGAGAGAGAGTGAAATTCATGTTATAACAAAAAAACCAAATTATTATTAAAACGTATTATTTTTTTATTCCCCAGCCATTCTTTTTGTATTTATTTAATTACTCCGACTTTTACCTGCTGGTACGCCGTCCGGTGTGCCCTGTGAAATGAAAGGTGGCATTCTTTATTTATTTATTCATTTATTCATTCATAACTGACAGCCTCGCGCTCCGCTCGTGCCCGGGCAGAAGAGGTGCTCCATTTTGGCTTAACTGTGACACACGCCCGCCCTCCTCCCCCGGAGCTTCCATTCGGTTAAACTTAGGGGCCGCTTGGCACCGCCCGTGCCCGGGGAAGGTGCTCCTCTTCGGCTTACTGTGACGCGAGCATGCCCTCCTCCTGCGGAGCTTCCATTCGGTTAAACTTAGGGGCCGCTTGGAACCGCCCGTGCCCGGGGAAGGTGCTCCTCTTCGGCTTACTGTGACGCGAGCATGCCCTCCTCCTGCGGAGCTTCCATTCGGTTAAACTTAGGGGCCGCTTGGAACCGCCCGTGCCCGGGGAAGGTGCTCCTCTTCGGCTTACTGTGACGCGAGCATGCCCTCCTCCTCCGGAGCTTCCATTCGGTTAAACTTAGGGGCCGCTTGGCACCGCCCGTGCCCGGGGAAGGTGCTCCTCTACGGCTTAACTGCCACGCACGCCGGCCGGAGCTCTGGTACGGTCCGAACCGCGCGAAACGTCGCCACCGATCGTGTCCGGGGGAACGTGCTCTTCTTCGTCCACTCTCCTCTTCGCCCACGCTCTTCTTCGGCGCACGCCGGCCGTCTAACCGCTCCAGCGCCCCGTCGTGCCGCTCGGCGAAACTACAATGCCCCCGAATATTTTTTATACCCGCGAAGCACTGAACCCGCGAAAGGTGAACCGCGAAGTAGCGAGGGTTCACTGTATGTATAAGACCAAGACCTACAAAAAAGTCTCTTGGAGCAATGAGCTAGGTTTTACAGGAAGTCGGCCATTTTGAATTTACTTAAAAGGGGGCGGGTCACCACAATGGACTTTGTGTAGAAATTATTATTGGGGCCCGAGCAGCGACCGCGGCGAGGTCCCTATTGTTTTTGTAGAAAATATTATTACTTTTATTATTATTATTATTATTATTATTAGGGCCTGAGCAGCGACCGCTGCGAAGTCCCTATTGTTTTTGTAGAAATTATTATTATTATTATTTTTCCGATTGTTCGATCGCATTTTTGACCCCCGAAACATGCACAAAAACTCACCAAACTTGGCAGTCTCATCGGGCATGGCGAAAAATTTGATATTTTAACGTCTAATATGAACAGGAAGTGAGTTATGAATTTTTGAAAGTCCGACTTTTGCCCTTTTTTGCATGTTTACAGGGGTCATTCTTTTGCACCCTGATCCTAAAGGCTTCATCTGATTGCCTTAAAATTCTGTCTGTAGCATCTGAAGACCTGGGACAAACACTGGGGCTAAAATTTTTTGTTTCCGAAATACTATATGACGGGGGCGGGGCTTCAAAGTTTTCACTTAAGATTTCCTTCGCCGCAATGGACAAAATGCTTAATAACTCTCCTGCACATGCTGCTAAAAATCCAAAACTTCACATGTACATAAAGAGTCTGTACCTGAAGACATCTATATGTTTATATTCAGTTATACACCTTGCGCCAATCAATATCATTTTTTACATTTTGACGTACTGCACGGTGCCCTTTTAACGAATCTGATTGAAAATTGGCTAGAAAAGACTCAAGACATTGATCTTACTCTATCCCTATTTTTGTGACTTTCCTTCGAAGGGCGTGGCTATTACGGTGCCGCAGAGTCTGATTATTCTCCGTGGCAACAAAAGTTCCTGCAAAATGATTCAGATGATCCATCTTCTCGAAATTTTTCACATTTGAGGATATTCAGGCCCTGAAGACGGCTGCCAACTTATTTTTGATCGCAGTGGTAGCGCCACCAACTGGTTAAAACAAATACAAATTATTTTCGTTGATGTTTTTCTCCGGGCAGGTTAACAAAATCTACCTTATATTTGCTCGGATGAGTGTTTAGGCCTTGAGCATGTCACAATACGAAAGTCTTTCGCCTTCTTCAGAGTGTCACATGATGGTGCCTTGTGACCCGTCTTTATCAGATGATGTTCCATGAGGGCGTGACTTACCTGTCACAAGAATGAAGGCAAGTCACGCCCCCCGCTGTCCGTTCACTCCGCCAAGATGCTGGTCCAGGTGGTAGAGAGGATGAAGGCTCCCTTGTCTCTGTTCATGGTTTTTATGCCTCGCTTGCAGATCTCAATGGCCTCTCTGATCCAGCGCTGTTGTTTGTTCTCTTCTGTGCGGATGACCCTGCCCTTCTCCCGGTCCATGATGTGGTTTTCCCTTTTGCAGTGGTCAGTGATTGCTGATTTGTAATGTTCATGTTGTGCTTGTTCTTTTACTGCTCTGATTTTTTTCATTTTTTTGACAGGTAAGTCACACCCTCATGGAACATCAGCTCAAGACACCATCATGCGACACTCTGAAGAAGGCGAAAGACTCGCCGAAACATGTCAGTGAAAAAATTAACCTAAAACATAATTGTCTGCTTTTAATGAATCAGTCAAATATCAATAATAAGAAGACAAAATGAACCTAATACAAATAAATGAATGCTTAATAACTCCCCTGCACATGCTCCTAAAAATCCAAACCTTCACCTGTAAATAAAACGTCCCGACCTGAAGACATCTTAATGTTATTATTTTGTTATACACACAGTGCCGCCAAGTGGAATCAAAAATTTGTTTTTATTTTAATTTTCACGTACTGCACGGTGCCCTTTTGACGAATCCGACTGAAAATTAGTCAGAAAAGACTCAAGACAATGATCTTACTCTCTGCCGAATTTTGTGACGTTTTGGCAAAAGGCGTGGCTATTACGGTGCTGAAAAGTCCGATTGTACTCTGTGGCAACAAAAGCTCCGGCAACATGACTCAGATGATCCTATCTTCTCGAAGTTGTACACATTTGAGGATACTTCAGCCCTGAAGACATCTACCGACTTATTTTTCATCGTAGTAGTAGCGCCACCAACTGGTAAAAGCTAATACAAGTTATTTTCTTGGATGTTTTTCTCCGTGCAACTCAACAAGGTTGCCCTCATATATGCTCGGATGACTGTTTCGGCCATGAGGATGTCACAATACGAAATTTGTCCTTTTTCGTGAAAAGTTTTGGGAGTGGCATTGCACTGTTCGGCAATAAAACAACGCTGATTATGAGGTTCTAAATATGAACGACAACTCGTGAAACTTAACACACACATCAGGCCGAGCAAATTTATCAATATTTTATACGTTAGTTGTGCAGCTTTTTTTAAATGGCTCGCCATGGCCCTCGAGAAATGTTAAAAAAAAAGCAGCCCTGATTGAGTGTTTCACCTCGCTTTTTGTAAATTTTATGGAGTACAGTGAACCCTCGGTTATCGCGGTTAATGGGGACCGAGACCACCCGCGAAAACTGAAAATCCGCGAAGTAGCGGCGCACCTTCAAAAATGCTTAAAAAAAATATACAATGTATATAATAAATATATATATATATATATATATATATGGGGAGAGAGAGAGTGAAATTCATTTTATAACAAAAAAACCAAATTATTATTAAAACGTATTATTTTTTTATTCCCCAGCCATTCTTTTTGTATTTATTTAATTACTCCGACTTTTACCTGCTGGTACGCCGTCCGGTGTGCCCTGTGAAATGAAAGGTGGCATTCTTTATTTATTTATTCATTTATTCATTCATAACTGACAGCCTCGCGCTCCGCTCGTGCCCGGGCAGAAGAGGTGCTCCAATTCGGCTTAACTGTGACACACGCCCGCCCTCCTCCCCCGGAGCTTCCATTCGGTTAAACTTAGGGGCCGCTTGGCACCGCCGTGCCCGGGGAAGGTGCTACTCTTCGGCTTACTGTGACGCGAGCATGCCCTCCTCCTCCGGAGCTTCCATTCGGTTAAACTTAGGGGCCGCTTGGAACCGCCCGTGCCCGGGGAAGGTGCTCCTCTTCGGCTTACTGTGACGCGAGCATGCCCGCCTCCTCCGGAGCTTCCATTCGGTTAAACTCAGGGGCCGCTTGGAACCGCCCGTGCCCGGGGAAGGTGCTCCTCTTCGGCTTACTGTGACGCGAACATGCCCTCCTCCTCCGGAGCTTCCATTCGGTTAAACTTAGGGGCCGCTTGGCACCGCCCGTGCCCGGGGAAGGTGCTCCTCTATGGCTTAACTGCCACGCACGCCGGCCGGAGCTCTGGTACGGTCCGAACCGCGCGAAACGTCGCCACCGATCGTGTCCGGGGGAACGTGCTCTTCTTCGTCCACTCTCCTCTTCGCCCACGCTCTTCTTCGGCGCACGCCGGCCGTCTAACCGCTCCAGCGCCCCGTCGTGCCGCTCGGCGAAACTACAATGCCCCCGAATATTTTTTAGACCCGCGAAGCACTGAACCCGCGAAAGGTGAACCGCGAAGTAGCGAGGGTTCACTGTATGTATAAGACCAAGACCTACAAAAAAGTCTCTTGGAGCAATGAGCTAGGTTTTACAGGAAGTCGGCCATTTTGAATTTACTTAAAAGGGGGCGGGTCACCACAATGGACTTTGTGTAGAAATTATTATTGGGGCCCGAGCAGCGACCGCGGCGAGGTCCCTATTGTTTTTGTAGAAAATATTATTACTTTTATTATTATTATTATTATTATTATTATTAGGGCCTGAGCAGCGACCGCTGCGAAGTCCCTATTGTTTTTGTAGGAATTATTATTATTATTATTTTTCCGATTGTTCGATCGCATTTTTGACCCCCGAAACATGCACAAAAACTCACCAAACTTGGCAGTCTCATCGGGCATGGCGAAAAATTTGATATTTTTTAACGTCTAATATGAACAGGAAGTGAGTTATGAATTTTTGAAAGTCCGACTTTTGCCCTTTTTTGCATGTTTACAGGGGTCATTCTTTTGCACCCTGATCCTAAAGGCTTCATCTGATTGCCTTAAAGTTCTGTCTGGAGCATCTTAAGACCTGGGACAAACACTGGGGCTAAAATTTTTTGTTTCCGAAATACTATATGACGGGGGCGGGGCTTCAAAGTTTTCACTTAAGATTTCCTTCGCCGCAATGGACAAAATGCTTAATAACTCTCCTGCACGTGCTGCTAAAAATCCAAAACTTCACATGTACATAAAGAGTCGGTACCTGAAGACATCTATATGTTTATATTCAGTTATACACCTTGCGCCAATCAATATAAATCTTTACATTTTGACGTACTGCACGGTGCCCTTTTAACGAATCCGATTGAAAATTGGCTAGAAAAGACTCAAGACATTGATCTTACTCTATCCCTATTTTTATGACTTTCCTTCAAAGGGCGTGGCTATTACGGTGCCGCAGAGTCTGATTATTCTCCGTGGCAACAAAAGTTCCTGCAAAATGATTCAGATGATCCATCTTCTGGAAATCTTTCACATTTGAGGATATTCAGGCCCTGAAGACGGCTGCCAACTTAATTTTGATCGCAGTGGTAGCGCCACCAACTGGTTAAAACAAATACAAATTATTTTTGTTGATGTTTTTCTCCGGGCAGGTTAACAAAATCTACCTTATATTTGCTCGGATGAGTGTTTAGACCTTGAGGATGTCACAATACGAAAGTCTTTCGCCTTCTTCAGAGTGTCACATGATGGTGTCTTGTGACCCGTCTTTATCAGCTGATGTTCCATGAGGGCGTGACTTACCTGTCACGAGAATGAAGGCAAGTCACGCCCCCCGCTGTCCGTTCACTCCGCCAAGATGCTGGTCCAGGTGGTAGAGAGGATGAAGGCTCCCTTGTCTCTGTTCATGGTTTTTATGCCTCGCTTGCAGATCTCAATGGCCTCTCTGATCCAGCGCTGTTGTTTGTTCTCTTCTGTGCGGATGACCCTGCCCTTCTCCCGGTCCATGATGTGGTTTTCCCTTTTGCAGTGGTCAGTGATTGCTGATTTGTAATGTTCATGTTGTGCTTGTTCTTTTACTGCTCTGATTTTTTCATTTTTTTGACAGGTAAGTCACACCCTCATGGAACATCAGCTGATAAAGACGGGTCTCAAGACACCATCATGCGACACTCTGAAGAAGGCAAAAGACTCGCCGAAACATGTCAGGTAAAAAATTAACCTCAAACATAATTGTCTGCTTTTAATGAATCAGTCAAATATCAATAATAAGAAGACAAAATGAACCTAATACAAATAAATGAATGCTTAATAACTCCCCTGCACATGCTCCTAAAAATCCAAACCTTCACCTGTAAATAAAACGTCCCGACCTGAAGACATCTTAATGTTATTATTTTGTTATACACACAGCGCCGCCAAGTGGAATCAAAAATTTGTTTTTATTTTAATTTTCACGTACTGCACGGTGCCCTTTTGACGAATCCGACTGAAAATTTGTCAGAAAAGACTCAAGACAATGATCTTACTCTCTGCTGAATTTTGTGACGTTTTGGCAAAAGGCGTGGCTATTACGGTGCTGAAAAGTCCGATTGTACTCTGTGGCAACAAAAGCTCCGGCAACATGACTCAGATGATCCTATCTTCTCGAAGTTGTACACATTTGAGGATAATTCAGCCCTGAAGACATCTACCGACTTATTTTTCATCGTAGTAGTAGCGCCACCAACTGGTAAAAGCTAATACAAGTTATTTTCTTGGATGTTTTTCTCCGTGCAACTCAACAAGGTCGCCCTCATATATGCTCGGATGACTGTTTCGGCCATGAGGATGTCACAATACGAAATTTGTCCTTTTTCGTGAAAAGTTGTGGGAGTGGCATTGCACTGTTCGGCAATAAAACAACGCTGATTATGAGGTTCTAAATATGAACGACAACTCGTGAAACTTTACACACACATCAGGCCGAGCAAATTTATCAATATTTTATACGTTAGTTGTGCAGCTTTTTTTAAATGGCTCGCCATGGCCCTCGAGAAATGTTAAAAAAAGCAGCCCTGATTGAGTGTTTCACCTCGCTTTTAGTAAATTTTATGGAGTACAGTGAACCCTCGGTTATCGCGGTTAATGGGGACCGAGACCACCCGCGAAAACTGAAAATCCGCGAAGTAGCGGCGCACCTTCAAAAATGCTTAAAAAAAATATACAATATATATAATAAATATATATATATATATATATATATATATATATATATATATATATACGGGGAGAGAGAGAGTGAAATTCATTTTATAACAAAAAAACCAAATTATTATTAAAACGTATTATTTTTTTATTCCCCAGCCATTCTTTTTGTATTTATTTAATTACTCCGACTTTTACCTGCTGGTACGCCGTCCGGTGTGCCCTGTGAAATGAAAGGTGGCATTCTTTATTTATTTATTCATTTATTCATTCATAACTGACAGCCTCGCGCTCCGCTCGTGCCCGGGCAGAAGAGGTGCTCCAATTTGGCTTAACTGTGACACACGCCCGTCCTCCTCCCCCGGAGCTTCCATTCGGTTAAACTTAGGGGCCGCTTGGCACCGCCCGTGCCCGGGGAAGGTGCTCCTCTTTGGCTTACTGTGACGCGAGCATGCCCTCCTCCTCCGGAGCTTCCATTCGGTTAAACTTAGGGGCCGCTTGGAACCGCCCGTGCCCGGGGAAGGTGCTCCTCTTCGGCTTACTGTGACGCGAGCATGCCCTCCTCCTCCGGAGCTTCCATTCGGTTAAACTTAGGGGCCGCTTTGCACCGCCCGTGCCCGGGGAAGGTGCTCCTCTACGGCTTAACTGCCACGCACGCTGGCCGGAGCTCTGGTACGGTCCGAACCGCGCGAAACGTCGCCACCGATCGTGTCCGGGGGAACGTGCTCTTCTTCGTCCACTCTCCTCTTCGCCCACGCTCTTCTTCGGCGCACGCCGGCCGTCTAACCGCTCCAGCGCCCCGTCGTGCCGCTCGGCGAAACTACAATGCCCCCGAATATTTTTTAGACCCGCGAAGCACTGAACCCGCGAAAGGTGAACCGCGAAGTAGCGAGGGTTCACTGTATGTATAAGACCAAGACCTACAAAAAAGTCTCTTGGAGCAATGAGCTAGGTTTTACAGGAAGTCGGCCATTTTGAATTTACTTAAAAGGGGGCGGGTCACCACAATGGACTTTGTGTAGAAATTATTATTGGGGCCCGAGCAGCGACCGCGGCGAGGTCCCAATTGTTTTTGTAGAAAATATTATTACTTTTATTATTATTATTATTATTATTATTAGGGCCTGAGCAGCGACCGCTGCGAAGTCCCTATTGTTTTTGTAGAAATTATTATTATTATTATTTTTCCGATTGTTCGATCGCATTTTTGACCCCCGAAACATGCACAAAAACTCACCAAACTTGGCAGTCTCATCGGGCATGGCGAAAAATTTGACATTTTAACGTCTAATATGAACAGGAAGTGAGTTATGAATTTTTGAAAGTCCGACTTTTGCCCTTTTTTGCATGTTTACAGGGGTCATTCTTTTGCACCCTGATCCTAAAGGCTTCATCTGATTGCCTTAAAATTCTGTCTGTAGCATCTGAAGACCTGGCACAAACACTGGGGCTAAAATTTTTTGTTTCCGAAATACTATATGACGGGGGCGGGGCATCAAAGTTTTCACTTAAGATTTCCTTCGCCGCAATGGACAAAATGCTTAATAACTCTCCTGCACATGCTGCTAAAAATCCAAAACTTCACATGTACATAAAGAGTCTGTACCTGAAGACATCTATATGTTTATATTCAGTTATACACCTTGCGCCAATCAATATCATTTTTTACATTTTGACGTACTGCACGGTGCCCTTTTAACGGATCTGATTGAAAATTGGCTAGAAAAGACTCAAGACATTGATCTTACTCTATCCCTATTTTTGTGACTTTCCTTCGAAGGGCGTGGCTATTACGGTGCCGCAGAGTCTGATTATTCTCCGTGGCAACAAAAGTTCCTGCAAAATGATTCAAATGATCCATCTTCTCGAAGTTTTTCACATTTGAGGATATTCAGGCCCTGAAGACGGCTGCCAACTTATTTTTGATCGCAGTGGTAGCGCCACCAACTGGTTAAAACAAATACAAATTATTTTCGTTGATGTTTTTCTCCGGGCATGTGAACAAAATCTACCTTATATTTGCTCGGATGAGTGTTTAGGCCTTGAGCATGTCACAATATGAAAGTCTTTCGCCTTCTTCAGAGTGTCACATGATGGTGTCTTGTGACCCGTCTTTATCAGCTGATGTTCCATGAGGGCGTGACTTACCTGTCACAAGAATGAAGGCAAGTCACGCCCCCCGCTGTCCGTTCACTCCGCCAAGATGCTGGTCCAGGTGGTAGAGAGGATGAAGGCTCCCTTGTCTCTGTTCATGGTTTTTATGCCTCGCTTGCAGATCTCAATGGCCTCTCTGATCCAGCGCTGTTGTTTGTTCTCTTCTGTGCGGATGACCCTGCCCTTCTCCCGGTCCATGATGTGGTTTTCCCTTTTGCAGTGGTCAGTGATTGCTGATTTGTAATGTTCATGTTGTGCTTGTTCTTTTACTGCTCTGATTTTTTTCATTTTTTTGACAGGTAAGTCACACCCTCATGGAACATCAGCTCAAGACATCATCATGCAACACTCTGAAGAAGGCGAAAGACTCGCCGAAACATGTCAGGTAAAAAATTAACCTAAAACATAATTGTCTGCTTTTAATGAATCAGTCAAATATCAATAATAAGAAGACAAAATGAACCTAATACAAATAAATGAATGCTTAATAACTCCCCTGCACATGCTCCTAAAAATCCAAACCTTCACCTGTAAATAAAACGTCCCGACCTGAAGACATCGTAATGTTATTATTTTGTTATACACACAGTGCCGCCAAGTGGAATCAAAAATTTGTTTTTATTTTAATTTTCACGTACTGCACGGTGCCCTTTTGACGAATCCGACTGAAAATTAGTCAGAAAAGACTCAAGACAATGATCTTACTCTCTGCCGAATTTTGTGACGTTTTGGCAAAAGGCGTGGCTATTAAGGTGCTGAAAAGTCCGATTGTACTCTGTGGCAACAAAAGCTCCGGCAACATGACTCAGATGATCCTATCTTCTCGAATTGTACACATTTGAGGATACTTCAGCCCTGAAGACATCTACCAACTCATTTTACATCGTAGTAGTAGCGCCACCAACTGGTAAAAGCTAATACAAGTTATTTTCTTGGATGTTTTTCTCCGTGCAACTCAACAAGGTCGCCCTCATATATGCTCGGATGACTGTTTCGGCCATGAGGATGTCACAATACGAAATTCGTCCTTTTTCGTGAAAAGTTGTGGGAGTGGCATTGCACTGTTCGGCAATAAAACAAAGCTGATTATTAGGTTCTAAATATGAACGACAACTCGTAAAACTTTACACACACATCAGGCCGAGCAAATTTATCAATATTTTATACGTTAGTTGTGCAGCTTTTTTGAAATGGCTCGCCATGGCCCTCGAGAAATGTTAAAAAAAGCAGCTCTGGTTGAGTGTTTCACCTCGCTTTTTGTAAATTTTATGGAGTACAGTGAACCCTCGGTTATCGCGGTTAATGGGGACCGAGACCACCCGCGAAAACTGAAAATCCGCGAAGTAGCGGCGCACCTTCAAAAATGCTTAAAAAAAATAAACAGGTCACTGCTCGGGCCCTAATAATAATAATAATAATAATTTCCACAAAAACAATGGGGACCTCGTAGCGGTCGCTGCTCGGGCCCTAATAATAATTTCTACAAAAACAATAGGGACCTCGCCGCGGTCGCTGCTCGGGCCCCAATAATAATTTCTACACAAAGTCCATTGTGGTGACCCGCCCCCTTTTAAGTAAATTCAAAATGGCCGACTTCCTGTAAAACCTAGCTCATTGCTCCAAGAGTCTTTTTTGTAGGTCTTGGTCTTATACATACAGTGAACCCTCGCTACTTGGCGGTTCACCTTTCGCGGGTTCAGTGCTTCGCGGGTCTAAAAAATATTCGGGGGCATTGTAGTTTCGCCGAGCGGCACGACGGGGCGCTGGAGCGGTTAGACGGCCGGCGTGCACCAAAGAAGAGCGTGGGCGAAGAGGAGAGTGGACGAAGAAGAGCACGTTCCCCCGGACACGATCGGTGGCGACGTTTCGCGCGGTTCGGACAGTACCAGAGCTCCGGCCGGCGTGCGTGGCAGTTAAGCCGTAGAGGAGCACCTTCCCCGGGCACGGGCGGTGCCAAGCGGCCCCTAAGTTTAACCGATTGGAAGCTCCGGAGGAGGAGGGCATGCTCGCGTGGCAGTTAAGCCGTAGAGGAGCACCTTCCCCGGGCACGGGCGGTGCCAAGCGGCCCCTAAGTTTAACCGAATGGAAGCTCCGGAGGAGGAGGGCATGCTCGCGTCACAGTAAGCCGAAGAGGAGCACCTTCCCCGGGCACGGGCGGTTCCAAGCGGCCCCTAAGTTTAACCGAATGGAAGCTCCGGAGGAGGAGGGCATGCTCGCGTCACAGTAAGCCGAAGAGGAGCACCTTCCCCGGCCACGGGCGGTTCCAAGCGGCCCCTAAGTTTAACCGAATGGAAGCTCCGGAGGAGGAGGGCATGCTCGCGTCACAGTAAGCCGAAGAGGAGCACCTTCCCCGGGCACGGGCGGTGCCAAGCGGCCCCTAAGTTTAACCGAATGGAAGCTCCGGGGGAGGAGGGTGGGCGTGTGTCACAGTTAAGCCGAATTGGAGCACCTCTTCCGCCCGGGCACGAGCGGAGCGCGAAGCTGTCAGTTATGAATGAATAAATGAATAAATAAATAAATAAATAAAGAATGGCACCTTTCATTTCACAGGGCACACCAGACGGCGTACCAGCAGGTAAAAGTCTGAGTAATTAAATAAATACAAAAAGAATGGCTGGGGAATAAAAAAATAATACGTTTTAATAATAATTTGTTTTTTTTGTTCTAACATGAATTTCACTCTCTCTCTCTCTCCCCGTATATATATATATATATATTTATTATATATATTGTATTTTTTTTTAAGCATTTTTGAAGGTGCGCCGCTACTTCGCGGATTTTCAGTTTTCGCGGGTGGTCTCGGTCCCCATTAACCGCGATAACCGAGGGTTCACTGTACTCCATAAAATTTACAAAAAGCGAGGTGAAACACTCAACCAGGGCTGCTTTTTTTAACATTTCTCGAGGGCCATGGCGAGCCATTTCAAAATAGCTGCACAACTAACGTATAAAATATTGATAAATTTGCTCTGCCTGATGTGTGTGTAAAGTTTCACGAGTTGTCGTTCATATTTAGAACCTCATAATCAGCGTTGTTTTATTGCCCACAACTTTTCACGAAAAAGGATGAATTTCGTATTGTGACATCCTCATGGCCGAAACAGTCATCCGAGCATATATGAGGGCGACCTTGTTGAGTTGCACGGAGAAAAACATCCAAAAAAATAACTTGTATTAGCTTTTACCAGTTGGTGGCGCTACTACTACGATGAAAAATAAGTTGGTGGATGTCTTCAGGGCTGAAGTATCCTCAAATGTGTACAACTTCGAGAAGATAGTATCATCTGAGTAATGTTGCCGGAGCTTTTGTTGCCACAGAGTACAATCGGACTTTTCAGCACCGTAATAGCCACGCCTTTTGCCAAAACGTCACAAAATTCGGCAGAGAGTAAGTGAGTCTTTTCTGACTAATTTTCAGTCGGATTCGTCAAAAGGGCACCGTGCAGTACGTGAAAATTAAAATTAAAAAAAATTTTTGATTCCACTTGGCGGCGCTGTGTGTATAATTTTTTTCAGCATGGGCACAAGAATTCCACCGAACATCGCCAGTTCAATGGGATTTTGGTTAAGTCCGCAAATAATAGTGAACAATATACTTTGGCTGCGCGCTCGAATAATTTTACTCGTATATACTTCAATGAGGGTGTAGTGTGGGTATCGGGATCTTTAACACGCCCTAACACGAAGCTGACTCTCCAACCGCCACAGCCTTTTAATGACGAAATTATAAAATAAACAAAAACACTGTTCAACAACATAAAATAAAATAAAAAATCACATCATACTTACATTTATAAACTTTAATCCTCAAGAACATTATTCTCAGGTTGACCGAAAGACGAGGACACGGGAGCGCCTCGGGCATGTTCTTCTTCCTTGTGTAGGCGAATGACGTTTTAAGGTGCTTGTCCGCCACCTGCTGTGCTGAACTATGTATTAAATAAGAAAAGCAAATTGTTGAATGTTTTTTCCCCAATGAAGACTGAATTGTAAAATACCCGGAAATGGCTTTTCTGTTTTATTGTGCATTTAAAAAAAATTCAGATTGTCCTTTTTTGTTGAGATAATTGTTGAATATTGAAATTGCACATGTAACTGGTAATTTAGTTTTAGATATTATTTGAACCAGTGGAGGGCCATGCATTTCACACCTGGGCCTTCAATGAAGTCCTACTTCGTCCTACTTGAATAAATCCCCCTCATAATACCATAATTTATGACACCACGGGTGGACAAACAATATACAGAAAAGCACTTAGACAGCACTGACCGAGTGTTGGACGATATAGCTTCTCTTGAAAGGTCCGTGTTGAAAATGGCCTCGCAAGTGAATCTTCAATTTCTAAAGATAAAGATGTCTTTTAATTGTCCCATAACGGGGACATTTGCAGTGTTACAGCAGCAAAGATATACATCACACAGTGGCACCGACGTAATGTAGCCGTTAATGTATAACATTGGCAGCAGGCATTCATAAAAAGCATGCAAATATACACAGTATATACGTATATACACAGATCCCCATGTATATACACACTTACAGCCCACAACATATACAAGTGTAAGGAAACACTCCTAATGCCTGTCTATGGTTCAGAGGGGAAATAAATAAAAACGCTGCAATGATAAAAAAAATACTGAATGATTGAAAATACTGCAATGATAAAAATACTGCAAGAATAAAAGTACTGTACCCAGCCAACATGTCCAACTGGGCCCCAAATGGGGTAAATGCGGGATTCCTGGGTACCAAGTGGGAATGGGCTAGAAGTGGGCAATGGTACAGGGTTCCATGTGGGCGCCATCTGGGATTGGTGGGCATGGGCTTAAACTGGGCAAATGTTGTGGGTGCAATACGGGTTGTGTATGGGCTAAGTGGGCATGGGTTAGAACTGGTAAAGATAAAGATAAAGATGTCCTTTATTAGTCCCACAATGGGGAAATTTGAGGTGTTACAGCAGCAAAGATATAGCTCACACAGAGTCGGCGGCGTAATGTAGCCGTTAATGTATAACATTAGCAGCAGACATTCATAAAAAGCATGCAAATATACACAGTATAAACGTATCTAAGTGTAAGGAAAGACTCCTAATGTCTGTCCATTATACAGAGGGGAAAATGCTGTAATGATAATAACTACTGAATCTACTACTGAAACCATTTATAGGTCCTATTTGGGTTATGTGTGGGCTAAGTGGGCATGGGTTAGAACTGGTCAACCATGTGAGGGTCTCATATGGGCTGTATATGGGCCAAGTGGGCATGGGTTAGAGCTGGTCAACCATGTCTGGGTCCTATTTGGGTTATGTGTGGGCTAAGTGGGCATGGGTTAGAAGTGGTCACCATTTATCGGTCCTGTTTGGGTTATGTGTGGGATAAGTGGGCATAGGTTAGAGCTGGTCAACCATGTCTGGGTCCTGTTATGGGTTATAGATGAGCTAAGCGGGCATGGGTTTGAAAATTTGTTCTGGAGCCTTTTTGATATTTAATGCATGCTATGCTAATAGTAACCACCCGAAGACTATTCTCAGTAGAACTATTCAATGGATGCCAAAACGATAGAGACATGGCCATGGAGCCTATGCTGCGAGATTGTGAAAGGACTAAAATAAGTGTAGGATTTTTGAGGACCAGAAGTCAGCTTTTATTAGGTTTGACATTGATTTAACTTATGGAACAATGCAAATTATGGTCGGGTTGTTGTTGGACTTTTTCCGCTTTTGACTAATGGACGGGTGTTTTTATTTTCTGGGACTCTTTAGAACAAGCGGCACGGTGGCGGACTGGTTAGCAAGTCCGCATCACAGTACAGAAGTGCAAGGTTCTCCCTGTGCCTGCTAGGGTTTTCGCCGGTTTCCTCCCACTTTCCAAAAACATCCATGATAGGTTGATTGGTCACTGGTCCAAGGTCTGAGTGTGAGAGCGGATGGTTGCTTGTCTCTGTGTGCCCTGCGATTGACTGGCAACCAGTTCAGGGTGTACCCTGTCGACTGCCCGAAGACAGCTGGGATAGGCTCCAGCACTCCCGGGGACCCTTGTGAGGACAAGAAGCAGTACAGAGGATTGATTGATTTATTAAAATTAAATTCATGTATTTATCTATGCTAAATTTAACAAGGCTGGACGTTATATTTTGTGAATTTACATGTACCCCCAACTGTGACTTAATAACCCTTAAGGGACAAGATAACATTTTATAATATACCAGACAGCTAAGATTGTCATCTATGAACTATTTGACAAGGCAGGTCCAGCATTGTCAGCCACATCCAACAGTCAACACAGTTACTTTTTTTTAAATAAACAAAATCAACATTATTAATTAATGTTATTTTATTAATTCTGTATGCTGTGAAAGATCTTTATTCAAAGTATATTTGAAGTTATTTCTACCTTATTGCTTGATTTTTGTAGATTCAATTCGGAGTTGTCAAAATTACAGATTCTTTTGAAGGCAGCATATTCAAACTGTGAGAAAAGGAGCGAATGCAAGCTACGCGGTCTTTGAGGTGCGGCAGAAGAGCTGAAAGCACGGTGAGTCCCGAACGATAATTGAATTAATTAATTAATCTTGGGTAAATGTCTGGCTCTCATTTTTTAGACTTACTTTACAATGTGTTTTGTAATTTTTCAAGGTTGCCTGTGTTGGAAAACTGCTTGGTGCGTTAGCTAAAACACAGTATGCTAAAATGATAAGTGACGAGAACACAGAGGGTATATCAACAACGTACGTACTCGAATTATTTTGGGGAAAACTTAAGTACATTATAATCACCCTTTTAATAATACTGATAAGCGTTGTGTGTTTTATTTATTTTTATGAGGACCTTTACAACGAGCTACATATTGTTAGCATTGGGCCTACGACGCTAAACACAGTGTCCCTCGATCTCTCTCCAAAATTCTCCAAAAGACTTAAGCTTTCACTCAAATTAATACAATCTACTCCACTAGCTCATTTAAGGCTTTTTTGTGATGTGTTTGATTTGGGTAAGTAAAGCAAAACATATTAACTGTTGAATGTTGCCTGTTATTTAAATAATAGAAATTCAAGATGAAAGTTGAACAGATATTGAAATGCTAGATTGGCTCATTCAGAATCATGCCACAATGTGCTTTGTATGTTTTGTGTGTGGGTTTATCAAGCTCTAATTCAATGCAGTGTCCAAAACGAGCGCGCATAATTGTTGGATGAATGTTGGTTAATAGAGTCAGATAATAGTTCCAACAGTTGAACAGATGTTGAAATGCTAGATTGGCTCATTCAGAATCATGCCACAATGTGCTTTGTATGTTTTGTGTTTAGGCTTATCAAGCTCTAATTCAATGCAGTGTTGAGCTGCATTTGAGAGGAACTACGTAAGTAACTAATGTGGAAAAATTGTGACTTCTTTGTGTACTTTTATTTTGAATATTCAAATTTTGTGGGTAAAGGTTAGAGAAAATAAGTTAAAAATGAGAGCTGTACAGGTATTTAAGTTTTTGGTTTGTAAAATACCCGAATGTGGGTTTCAGCCGGTGAGGCAATGATTGGACAGAGCAAAAGCTATGCTCCAAAATAGAAGTGATTACACCTTCACTAGACTAACCTGCAGCTAATTACATAATTATAAAATTAACACTTTAACCTGGCTTCCCCATCACAGATGTATTCTTTTAAATGCAAAGCTTTTTGTTCTAGCTTTTGTTGTTAAATGACATTCATGCCCAAGTGTCTATGCATCCATTGCAGGGATGTTTTCTCAAGTGACGAGTCTGAAGCCTGTGATGACGAAGTACCATCTACACCTCCCCATGGATTGTCACAGAGAAAAAGCTTCCTAACCAAGAGAGGCGCTGCAGAAGGTCCTTGAGTACGTCCAACGTGTTGAGTCTGTGAGTCTACTGCAGGATCTAATGCAGGTATGAAAATGATGAAATTTTAATGTATTATCTTCAAAATTATAAATAATTATTTAATTTCTTGAAATATAAAATTAGGTACCCTAAACCCAAGTAGGAACCCCAGTCCCAGTACATTCCTGATTCTGGAGCTACAGAGATCAAACCATCCTACTGTATCACTAAATAGCCCCACCTCTAAAACCCTGATTCGGAAGGCCGAGTTGAAAGACTTCAGAGTTCAAGATGGTCAACTGCAACTATGATAAGCCGAATGTGTTCACCCCAAGTCGGAAACTGAGAAAAAGACTCAATTTTCACATGATTTCAGTCCCTTCTATATTTAAAAGAATGTATTGGGGCTCTAAAAATGTGAAATATTTTTACAAGTATTTCTTTTACTACTCATAGGCAGTTTCATAATAATAGTACAATTTGGCATCGTGTATTGTTTTTTGGTTCCATTCAAAATGCACAAGACGTATAGACATATTTTGTTTGTGGATCGCTGCAGCATCACACGAGCGCACAGAGACAAACGTGGCAGCAACTTAAAACAATTAAAATATCGAATCGAAATCGGGAACTGAAAATCAAAAATCGAATCGGGGCTAGAGTGAATCGTTACCTCCCTAATCATAATCATTTTGGTAGAATGTTGGGCTCTTGCCCTTTGAGTGTATATGGCGTTACCGAAGCTGTTCACTTAATCGACAATTCCTTTCCTGTGACGTTTATCATACCCAGTTTAACTGCCAAAATATTTTTAAGTGTGTGATGATTATCTGGATCGAGTGACACCCATGTTATAATGGTTGCAGGTATTGGTGGATTGGACGATAGTGTCAGAACAATGATGGCGTTCATCATGACAAATCCTCTGTCTCTGAAGTACAATCTCTTTGGACATCGTAGCAAGAACAAGCGCCGAGACCTGCCTTTTTCTGATGTTCTATACGGTAATATATATATATATATATTTTTTTTTTTTTAAGGGATTGTGGTGTGAAGACATTTCAGCATGTCCCATAAGGTTTCACAATCATTAAATAGCTTTACTAAGTTGACTTCTTGTCTTTTTTGTTTTAGGAGCACTGAAAAGGAATGGAGCCACAAAGGACATCAACGAGAAGGACACAGGCAACCCTGTCCAAGTGGTTCATGGGAGCTTGTGATCAAGGTGGGAATAGGGCAGTTCGAGCTCGGAGATCTCAAGGCAACTGTCAGGTTTAAAACGTCCTGACGCCATTTTTAGACTGAAGGTGGCATAAATCCAGACCAAACCAGTTAGAGTTTTGTTTTTGACCATTCGCGAATGGGAGAGGAAGTCAGGAGGTGAAGCAGGCGTCTTGCCAGTTCAATCTCGCGCACTCTCTCTCACTCTCTACCACCCGTTCGGTCTTTTATCAGCAACCTAAGCAGACAATGGAAGTCTGTCTGAAATTCTAGCAGGCAGGCAGGAAGCAATCAACCACAGTAGTCAGTCAGGAATTCGAAACTAAAGTGTGTGCGTGTGTTCCAGTTGTGCGCGTGTGTGCTAAAGCAATAATGTGAGTGTCTGTGTGTGTGTGCGCAATTATAACTGATACAAATAGTGTATAAAAACATGATTAGAAATACACAAACTATTTACATATCCTCATCCCATCTCACATTCCCCCGTTTGTGGGTTTAAATCATGTCCTTACGGCTTTAAGACAGATCATCATAATGAAATCATACAACAGTGTGGTCATCCGTGGAGGGGCGAAAACCCTCAGTAGGGACAAAATTCCCCTCCTCCCTTCCGGCGTGGAACGAGATTCTCATGGTATGTTGGTCACTTGGGAATAAAACATAAAAAAACTTCAATATACCTAGTGAAAAATAACAAAACTGTCTCCACGCAGAGCTTGTCTCCACGCAGAGCTTGTCTCTGCGGCGACTTGATGGAGGCCCTTGCCTCGTTGTAGGAGGGGACAGCCGTCTTTACCTCCCGGATCTTCGTGTGTGGTGTATGTGTGTGCATGTGTGGGGGCAGGGGCAAAAGGGTCCATGTGTTATTTAGGTTTCAGTGTCCAGTTCGAGTTTGTCATTGTCCAGTTCGAATTCGTCATTCTCAACATCAATCAGGTTGTAATGGTACATTTGGGCAACAAACATGCAGTTAATAATCATCTTTGTCAAAAGAATAATGCAACATGAACAGACTACACATAACAAAAATGAAAACCATAATTATCCCGATATATTGTCTTTCAAATTCTTCGTAGTGGTCATAACATCAATAATTGTTTCATTTTATTAAAAATGTAAATGCAGTAATGTTCTCCAATCAAGGCTAAAATTCTTTATGTACGTCATTAATTTCCAAACAATATCTAATCTTTTTGTTCTGTGGCTTCAACATTCGTATCTGTGGCTGGTTGTGCGGTTCCGATGTGCGTGTGGTCCGATATTGTGACTCAGGTGGGCTCCTGTTCGAGGGATTCGCGTTGCTCGGCCTTTAGCTGGAAACCGGAGAAGCTTGTACTGCAACTGGTGGATCCAGCTGCCACGCCCCGCGACCTTTGCTGCCGTCGGGGTCACTGCAATCATCTGGCGAGGGCCATCTCAGCATTCACTTGTCCCAACGAAGTCGTTTCAGCACCTTGAAGAAGAGTTGGTCTCCCACACGGACGTGATTTCTCTGTGGATCAGAACACACTGACCAGTAATTGCGTCTTTTTTTTTTTTTTTTTTTTTTTGGTCAAAACATGTTTCCCATGTGGACTGGGACTGATGTGCCAGTCGCTGGTGGTTCTGATGAACCTGAGAGTCGATAGGGGATAGTGTCCTAACTTCGGCTGGCACTATCCTCATTGCTGTGATTGAAACACAGTCTGGTCATTGTCTCCTTTTTTTCCCTCATTGTCTTGATAAGTCTGCCCTTAACAGTCCCATTAGTGCGTTCCACAAGTCCTGCAGACTGTATGCACAATGACGCTTTGAGTCAATTTTGCAACAACTGTCCCACTTGTTACAACATCATTCACAAATGCATAATTTTCACTTCAAATCACTTCTTGAAATTCCAAATGTCAGGATAATTTGTGTTAGGTTGAAGATGTATTTTATCCCATATTTTACTCTATTAGTATTGCAAAAGAATTGTTCCACAGCGTGACCCATGTTTGACCATATGGATGAGAAGACTTCACAGAGAAGCGGATGCCTGAAGACTGGATCAACGTCTGCAACATCAAAGGAGGTGTGCTGAGACACACCTCTGAAACAAAAGGACTGAGACTTTAGTACCAGAGCACTAAAAGGGCATATCTGCCTTTTCAATCAGTGGATGACTGCCATTGATGTCTGTCTTTCCTCTTGTGTCTGAGATGTTTACATGTTCCTGCTGGTGCTCCCCCCTTCATCCCTTAGTGCAAATACATTGTATTGTTAGGGACTTCCCTAATAAAATAGAGGGCTCGGCGGAGTGTGCTCCAGAACGAATTTGGAGATGTAACTGAGCACACCTCCGTTCGTTCTCCTCGCGAGTAAAAGATCAACTCTTGTCTTCCTTCCATTCATTTAGCCTATGTTCAGTGAATGCTTAGGTGATTGAACCTGACAATTTGATTACACAACACTTTTTCCAACTGTTTTAGCATCAACATATGTTGTCGGAAACAACTTAATCCATTTTGAAAACATATGAATTACAACCAAACAATATTGCATCTCAAACAAATAACACTGTCTAAAAAAAAGTTTTTTGTTGAAAAGTCTGTATGTGGGAACAATTTCATATCATACTACCCCTCTCTTGACACATGGTTATGCTCGTGTGTCACTCTTATTACTTTTCCAATCAATGAATTAGGCAGCCAGGATTTGCCATCTGCCAATTTGCTGATCCTGTCCTCAGCAATGTTTGCACCTTTGTTCTCCCAATGTGTGCGTTCAATTACTGGTACCTTTTTCCCTGGCGTGGGATCAAATTGTCAAGTTGATTTTCTGCGTGTGGGGGTGTGTTCATTTTCCCTTTTAGCTGCGCTGTGTCGATATAAAGGCGAGGCAGTTTCCAATTGTAATTGTGTCATTTTCTGTTAAGTGAATTTTGCGTTCACAAATAACTATTTTAGACGTGCTTTATGCACAACTTTTCTTTTCCTGTTGTGGTTTTTAAAGCCCAATGTCGACAGAACGCATGAACATTTATCTTGATTGTCAGTCCACATTGTAACCATACAACTCATACAAGATGGGAAACCCCAAATTTTAATTAGCTCACACCCGCCTACGCTCTTCCTGCTTATCCTAACAATCTCTTATCCGTTGGTATCACAATGTTAGTACTCCCATCGCATAAAAGTCAGTTTGATTTCAGGCTGCGACCTTGGTTCTCAAACACTTTTACTTCTTATCAGTCTGGAATGCCCACCTGGTCTGTGTTACAAGTCTGAGTTCCTCCAGTCGGGAGGAAGGTCAAGTCGCGGTTTGGTGATAATTTGGACGGCTCCACAGTCGTGTGGCGCCTCCTAGATGATGCGGGGAAAAAATGACGCTGGGCTGAAATGCACCGCAACTTATCAGTATAATGTGTCCCTGTGACAATTAGGCCGGCGTGCAATGTGAATGTGGTGGGAAAAGAATGTAATTTTTTGATTCCTTAAAGCAGCAGTGAAAGCTCTTAATCACACTCTAAGTGGTTCTCTGCCACGAAATCCAAATTGTTGTGACTAAATATGCAAATGAATTCATTTTGCCCTGGTTCCTGCAGTAACCCAGGCTAATGAAGTCATTTTTTGCAGTCACTGTTTTGCTCAAATGGCTTATAATAATTTGGTAGTGCGTTAAGATGCTTTGTCGATACAATCTTGTAGTGTATCTTCACAAGTTCCAACATACACAACCCATTCCATGGCCATGACGATACTGTTTTAAAGATTACCAAGGCTTGTTGGACCTTTCTCTGCCACATAAATTACAGCCCTGAGAGGCACTGGGCCTCAACTTTATCTATGAAGGGTCAGGGATTTAATGGGGGTCACCGAGGCGTCCCAAGGAAAGTTTTTACAGAAAAGTGGTCTGGCAATATCTTTTCTCTTTCTTATCACTGACAATGCGCCCCTTTAAAGTTTTGACGTTTGTTTGAATTCGCCCGTGCTTATTAATTCTATTGAAGTCCAATTTTGTCAGTGTATCACGGCCTAATGAGTAAAACGCATGTTGATGTAGAACTCCTTCTACACACACTTTTATGTTTGACTTTTTACGTCACGTGATCCTCCATTGCTACCACAACTCGTCCTGAAAAGTTAATGTTTTGTAACAAGACTTACTGCTTCCTCCTTTCTTTCTTTTCTTTTTCCTTCCTTCTGCCCAACACGTTCATGCTTTCTGTGCATAATTTAGAATTTTCTTTTCCATTTTACAAGTTGGCCAATTTAAATTAGGTTGTTTTATTTGAAAAGCCTGTAATTCTCTTTTTTTTCCCCTTTTCACCTAATCACAAATTTCTTATCACAAAAATGAACATGTTAATTCTATTTTATTTCCTATTTTTCCAATCTTGTGACTCATTTCACTTCAACCAGTTCTACCTTAAAGTGGACAAGTACACATCAATGTTTTTTGTAGTTTCTATTTTCTTCTCTGCTTTAATGAAAATTATAGCCCTTCTAGCCAAATTTTTCCTGTGTCATTTCTATCTCTGCATTTCATTCCATTTCTGGCCTACCTTAATACTAAAACAAAAATGCTCTTTCAAAAATTAAAACTATCTAAAACTAGTGATGGCAAAATGAAGCCCCATAAAGCAGCCAAGCCCTGCAGGGAAATACTTCACACACGAATGGGCTTCGAGATGCTTCATTTTTCTTGACTACGCCATCCCATGGACAGAAAAATGTATAACATGCTTGGTGCATGCAATAAAATGGTGAGCTGTAAATCATGCTCTGCCCACCAAACAATATGTATTTGAAGAGTGATTTTAATTGTTCTGTTTTACTTTGTCTTCTAACTTCTCCAATATTCAGACAGCTCCGCCGAGACCAACGTTTCACCCCCACACTGATATAAAATGGACCCAACCGTTTGGGTCTCTTTCCAAATTTGGTACCAAAGCCTCCCCCACAGTGCGGCAGCTATCTTGAATTGGCCCGTTCCCAGAAAGTTTTACTTCATTCAGTGTCATTCAGTATTATTCAAAATCTTTCAGTGTCATTCCAAATCATTCAATGTCATTCACAATCTTTCCACATCCTTCCACCTTCCATCGTTCAGTGTCATTCCACATTCTCTTTCATATATAACATAACATAACAATAACATAATCCTGGGTCAGACACCTAATTAATGTGTTAATACATGATACATTTTTCTATAAGCAACCCTTATGATTGTAACGTATTTTTAATTCTTTCTAGGCGGGAACTGTCCGAACAAAAAATTCATGCAATTTGTAATTAGACACTTTGTCATACAAAAAGTCACTCAGGGCAAGAGAAAAAAAATTGTCACTTGCCCAAGTTGGGCAAGTAATTTGGCCACTCGGGCAAGGCAAATTTTAGTGGCACTTGCCCTATGGGCAAGCAGTTTTTAAAGTTAACTTCGAACCCTGTGATGGTGTCTTGTGACCTGTCTTTATCAGCTGATGTTCCATGAAGGCGTGCCTTACCTGTCACAAGAATGAAGGCAAGTCACGCCCCCCGCTGTCCATTCACTCCGCCAAGACGCTGCTCCAGGTGGTAGAGAGGATGAAGGCTCCCTTGTCTCTGTTCATGGTTTTTATGCCTCGCTTGCAGATCTCAATGGCCTCTCTGATCCAGCGCTGTAGTTTGTTCTCTTCTGTGCGGATGACCCTGCCCTTCTCCCGGTCCATGATGTGGTTTTCCCTTTTGCAGTGGTCAGTGATTGCTGATTTGTAATGTTCATGTTGTGCTTGTTCTTTTACTGCTCTGATTTTTTAATTTTTTTGACAGGTAAGTCACACCCTCATGGAACATCAGCTGATAAAGACTGGTCTCAAGACACCATCATGCGACACTCTGAAGAAGGCGAAAGACTCGCCGAAACATGTCAGGTAAAAAATTAACCTAAAACATAAATGTCTGCTTTTAATGAATCAGTCAAATATCAATAATAAGAAGACAAAATGAACCTAATACAAATAAATGAATGCTTAATAACTCCCCTGCACATGCTCCTAAAAATCCAAACCTTCACCTGTAAATAAAACGTCCCGACCTGAAGACATCTTAATGTTATTATTTTGTTTTACACACAGCGCCGCCAAGTGGAATCAAAAATTTGTTTTTATTTTAATTTTCACGTACTGCACGGTGCCCTTCTGACGAATCCGACTGAAAATTAGTCAGAAAAGACTCAAGACAATGATCTTACTCTCTGCCGAATTTTGTGACGTTTTGGCAAAAGGCGTGGCTATTACGGTGCTGAAAAGTCCGATTGTACTTTGTGACAACAAAAGCTCCGGCAACATGACTCAGATGATCCTATCTTCTCGAAGTTGTACACATTTGAGGATACTTCAGCCCTGAAGACTTCTACCAACTTATTTTTCATCGTAGTAGTAGCGCCACCAACTGGTAAAAGCTAATACAAGTTATTTTCTTGGATGTTTTTCTCCGTGCAACTCAACAAGGTCGCCCTCATATATGCTCGGATTACTGTTTCGGCCATGAGGATGTCACAATACGAAATTCGTCCTTTTTCGTGAAAGGTTGTGGGAGTGGCATTGCACTGTTCGGCAATAAAACAACGCTGATTATGAGGTTGTAAATATGAACGACAACTCGTGAAACTTTACACACACATCAGGCCGAGCAAATTTATAAATATATATATATATATATATATATATATATATATATATATATATATATATATATATATATATATATATACGGGGAGAGAGAGAGTGAAATTCATGTTACAACAAAAAAAAACAAATTATTATTAAAACATATTATTTTTTAATTCCCCAGCCATTCTTTTTGTATTTATTTAATTACTCCGACTTTTACCTGCTGGTACGCCGTCCGGTGTGCCCTGTGAAATGAAAGGTGGCATTCTTTATTTATTTATTCATTTATTCATTCATAACTGACAGCCTCGCGCTCCGCTCGTGCCCGGGCGGAAGAGGTGCTCCAATTCGGCTTAACTGTGACACACGCCCGCCCTCCTCCCCCGGAACTTCCATTCGGTTAAACTTAGGGGCCGCTTGGCACCGCCCGTGCCCGGGGAAGGTGCTCCTCTTCGGCTTACTGTGACGCGAGCATACCCTCCTCCTCCGGAGCTTCCATTCAGTTAAACTTAGGGGCCGCTTGAAACCGCCCGTGCCCGGGGAAGGTGCTCCTCTTCGGCTTACTGTGACGCGAGCATCCCCTCCTCCTCCGGAGCTTCCATTCGGTTAAACTTAGGGGCCGCTTGGAACCGCCCGTGCCCGTGGAAGGTGCTCCTCTTCGGCTTACTGTGACGCGAGCATGCCCTCCTCCTCCGGAGCTTCCATTCGGTTAACCTTAGGGGCCGCTTGGAACCGCCCGTGCCCGGGGAAGGTGCTCCTCTTCGGCTTACTGTGACGCGAGCATGCCCTCCTCCTCCGGAGCTTCCATTCGGTTAAACTTAGGGGCCGCTTGGCACCGCCCGTGCCCGGGGAAGGTGTTCCTCTACGGCTTAACTGCCACGCACGCCGGCCGGAGCTCTGGTACGGTTCAAACCGCGCGAAACGTCGCCACCGATCGTGTCCGGGGGAACGTGCTCTTCTTCGTCCACTCTCCTCTTCGCCCACGCTCTTCTTCGGCGCACGCCGGCCGTCTAACTGCTCCAGCGCCCCGTCGTGCCGCTCGGCGAAACTACAATGCCCCCGAATATTTTTTAGACCCGCGAAGCACTGAACCCGCGAAAGGTGAACCGCGAAGTAGCGAGGGTTCACTGTATGTATAAGACCAAGACCTACAAAAAAGTCTCTTGGAGCAATGAGCTTGGTTTTACAGGAAGTCGGCCATTTTTAATTTACTTAAAAGGGGGCGGGTCACCACAATGGACTTTGTGTAGAAATTATTATTGGGGCCCGAGCAGCGACGGCGGCGAGGTCCCTATTGTTTTTGAAGAAATTATTATTAGGGCCCGAGCAGCGACCGCTACGAGGTCCCCATTGTTTTTGTGGAAATTATTATTATTTTTATTATTATTATTAGGGCCCGAGCAGTGACCGCTGCGAGGTCCCTATTGTTTTTCTAGAAATTGTTATTAGGGCCCGAGCTGCGACGGCTGCGAGGTCCCTATTGTTTTTGTAGAAAATATTATTACTTTTATTATTAATAATATTATTATTATTATTATTATTAGGGCCTGAGCAGCGACCGCTGCGAAGTCCCTATTGTTTTTGTAGAAATTATTATTATTATTATTTTTCCGATTGTTCGATCGCATTTTTGACCCCCGAAACATGCACAAAAACTCACCAAACTTGGCAGTCTCATCGGGCATGGCGAAAAATTTGATATTTTAACGTCTAATATGAACAGGAAGTGAGTTATGAATTTTTGAAAGTCCGACTTTTGCCCTTTTTTGCATGTTTACAGGGGTCATTCTTTTGCACCCTGATCCTAAAGGCTTCATCTGATTGCCTTAAAATTCTGTCTGTAGCATCTGAAGACCTGGGACAAACACTGGGTCTAAAATATTTTGTTTCCGAAATACTATATGACAGGGGCGGGGCTTCAAAGTTTTCACTTAAGATTTCTTTCGCCGCAATGGACAAAATGCTTAATAACTCTCCTGCACATGCTGCTAAAAATCCAAAACTTCACATGTACATAAAGAGTCTGTACCTGAAGACATCTATATGTTTATATTCAGTTATACACCTTGCGCCAATCAATATCATTTTTTACATTTTGACGTACTGCACGGTGCCCTTTTAACGAATCTGATTGAAAATTGGCTAGAAAAGACTCAAGACATTGATCTTACTCTATCCCTATTTTTGTGACTTTCCTTCGAAGGGCGTGGCTATTACGGTGCCGCAGAGTCTGATTATTCTCCGTGGCAACAAAAGTTCCTGCAAAATGATTCAGATGATCCATCTTCTCGAAATTTTTCACATTTGAGGATATTCAGGCCCTGAAGACGGCTGCCAACTTATTTTTGATCGCAGTGGTAGCGCCACCAACTGGTTAAAACAAATACAAATTATTTTTGTTGATGTTTTTCTCCGGGCAGGTTAACAAAATCTACCTTATATTTGCTCGGATGAGTGTTTAGGCCTTGAGCATGTCACAATACAAAAGTCTTTCGCCTTCTTCAGAGTGTCACATGATGGTGTCTTGTGACCCGTCTTTATCAGCTGATGTTCCATGAGGGCGTGACTTACCTGTCACAAGAATGAAGGCAAGTCACGCCCCCCGCTGTCCGTTCACTCCGCCAAGATGCTGGTCCAGGTGGTAGAGAGGATGAAGGCTCCCTTGTCTCTGTTCATGGTTTTTATGCCTCGCTTGCAGATCTCAATGGCCTCTCTGATCCAGCGCTGTTGTTTGTTCTCTTCTGTGCGGATGACCCTGCCCTTCTCCCGGTCCATGATGTGGTTTTCCCTTTTGCAGTGGTCAGTGATTGCTGATTTGTAATGTTCATGTTGTGCTTGTTCTTTTACTGCTCTGATTTTTTTCATTTTTTTGACAGGTAAGCCACACCCTCATGGAACATCAGCTCAAGACACCATCATGCGACACTCTGAAGAAGGCGAAAGACTCGCCGAAACATGTCAGGTAAAAAATTATCCTAAAACATAATTGTCTGCTTTTAATGAATCAGTCAAATATCAATAATAAGAAGACAAAATGAACCTAATACAAATAAATGAATGCTTAATAACTCCCCTGCACATGCTCCTAAAAATCCAAACCTTCACCTGTAAATAAAACGTCCCGACCTGAAGACATCTTAATGTTATTATTTTGTTATACACACAGTGCCGCCAAGTGGAATCAAAAAATTTTTTTTATTTTAATTTTCACGTACTGCACGGTGCCCTTTTGACGAATCCGACTGAAAATTAGTCAGAAAAGAGTCTAGACAATGATCTTACTCTCTGCCGAATTTTGTGACGTTTTGGCAAAAGGCGTGGCTATTACGGTGCTGAAAAGTCCGATTGTACTCTGTGGCAACAAAAGCTCCAGCAACATGACTCAGATGATCCTATCTTCTCGAAGTTGCACACATTTGAGGATACTTAAGCCCTGAAGACATCTACCAACTTATTTTTCATCGTAGTAGTAGCGCCACCAACTGCTAATAGCTAATACAAGTTATTTTCTTGGATGTTTTTCTCCGTGCAACTCAACAAGGTCGCCCTCATATATGCTCGGATGACTGTTTCGGGCCATGAGGATGTCATAATACGAAATTTGTCCTTTTTCATGAAAAGTTGTGGGAGTGGCATTGCACTGTTCGGCAATAAAACAACGCTGATTATGAGGTTCTAAATATGAACAACAACTCGTGAAACTTTACACACACATCAGGCCGAGCAAATTTATCAATATTTTATACGTGAGTTGTGCAGCTTTTTTGAAATGGCTCACCATGGCCCTCGAGAAATGTTCAAAAAAGCAGCCCTGGTTGAGTGTTTCACCTCGCTTTTTGTAAATTTTATGGAGTACAGTGAACCCTCGGTTATCGCGGTTAATGGGGACCGAGACCACCCGCGAAAACTGAAAATCCGCGAAGTAGCGGCGCACCTTCAAAAATGCTTAAAAAAAATATACAATATATATAATAAATATATATATATATATATATATATATATATATATATATATATATATATATACGGGGGGAGAGAGAGAGAGAGAGAGTGAAATTCATGTTATAACAAAAAAAACAAATTATTATTAAAACGTATTATTTTTTTATTCCCCAACCATTCTTTTTGTATTTATTTAATTACTCCGACTTTTACCTGCTGGTACGCCGTCCGGTGTGCCCTGTGAAATGAAAGGTGGCATTCTTTATTTATTTATTCATTTATTCATTCATAACTGACAGCCTCGCGCTCCGCTCGTGCCCGGGCAGAAGAGGTGCTCCAATTCGGCTTAACTGTGACACACGCCCGCCCTCCTCCCCCGGAGCTTCCATTCGGTTAAACTTAGGGGCCGCTTGGCACCGCCCGTGCCCGGGGAAGGTGCTCCTCTTCGGCTTACTGTGACGCGAGCATGCCCTCCTCCTCCGGAGCTTCCATTCGGTTAAACTTAGGGGCCGCTTGGAACCGCCCGTGCCCGGGGAAGGTGCTCCTCTTCGGCTTACTGTGACGCGAGCATGCCCTCCTCCTCCGGAGCTTCCATTCGGTTAAACTCAGGGGCCGCTTGGAACCGCCCGTGCCCGGGGAAGGTGCTCCTCTACGGCTTAACTGCCACGCACGCCGGCCGGTGCTCTGGTACGGTCCGAACCGCGCGAAACGTCGCCACCGATCGTGTCCGGGTGAACGTGCTCTTCTTCGTCCACTCTCCTCTTTGCCCACGCTCTTCTTCGGCGCCCGCCGGCCGTCTAACCGCTCCAGCGCCCCGTCGTGCCGCTCGGCGAAACTACAATGCCCCCGAATATTTTTTAGACCCGCGAAGCACTGAACCCGCGAAAGGTGAACCTCGAAGTAGCTAGGGTTCACTGTATGTATAAGACCAAGACCTACAAAAAAGTCTCTTGGAGCAATGAGCTAGGTTTTACAGGAAGTCGGCCATTTTGAATTTACTTAAAAGGGGGCGGGTCTCCACAATGGACTTTGTGTAGAAATTATTATTGGGGCCCGAGCAGCGACCGCGTCGAGGTCCCTATTGTTTTTGTAGAAATTATTATTACTTTTATTATTATTATTATTATTATTATTAGGGCCTGAGCAGCGACCGCTGCGAAGTCCCTATTGTTTTTGTAGAAATTATTATTATTATTATTTTTCCGATTGTTCGATCGCATTTTTGACCCCCGAAACATGCACAAAAACTCACCAAACTTGGCAGTCTCATCGGGCATGGCGAAAAATTTTATATTTTTTAACGTCTAATATGAACAGGAAGTGAGTTATGAATTTTTGAAAGTCCGACTTTTGCCCTTTTTTGCATGTTTACAGGGGTCATTCTTTTGCACCCTGATCCTAAAGGCTTCATCTGATTGCCTTAAAGTTCTGTCTGGAGCATCTTAAGACCTGGGACAAACACTGGGGCTAAAATTTTTTGTTTCCGAAATACTATATGACGGGGGCGGGGCTTCAAAGTTTTCACTTAAGATTTCCTTCGCCGCAATGGACAAAATGCTTAATAACTCTCCTGCACGTGCTGCTAAAAATCCAAAACTTCACATGTACATAAAGAGTCGGTACCTGAAGACATCTATATGTTTATATTCAGTTATACACCTTGCGCCAATCAATATAAATTTTTACATTTTGACGTACTGCACGGTGCCCTTTTAACGAATCCGATTGAAAATTGGCTAGAAAAGACTCAAGACATTGATCTTACTCTATCCCTATTTTTATGACTTTCCTTCAAAGGGCGTGGCTATTACGGTGCCGCAGAGTCTGATTATTCTCCGTGGCAACAAAAGTTCCTGCAAAATGATTCAGATGATCCATCTTCTGGAAATCTTTCACATTTGAGGATATTCAGGCCCTGAAGACGGCTGCCAACTTATTTTTGATCGCAGTGGTAGCGCCACCAACTGGTTAAAACAAATACAAATTATTTTCGTTGATGTTTTTCTCCGGGCAGGTTAACAAAATCTACCTTATATTTGCTCGGATGAGTGTTTAGGCCTTGAGCATGTCACAATACGAAAGTCTTTCGCCTTCTTCAGAGTGTCACATGATGGTGTCTTGTGACCCGTCTTTATCAGCTGATGTTCCATGAGGGCGTGACTTACCTGTCACAAGAATGAAGGCAAGTCACGCCCCCCGCTGTCCGTTCACTCCGCCAAGATGCTGGTCCAGGTGGTAGAGAGGATGAAGGCTCCCTTGTCTCTGTTCATGGTTTTTATGCCTCGCTTGCAGATCTCAATGGCCTCTCTGATCCAGCGCTGTTGTTTGTTCTCTTCTGTGCGGATGACCCTGCCCTTCTCCCGGTCCATGATGTGGTTTTCCCTTTTGCAGTGGTCAGTGATTGCTGATTTGTAATGTTCATGTTGTGCTTGTTCTTTTACTGCTCTGATTTTTTCATTTTTTTGACAGGTAAGTCACACCCTCATGGAACATCAGCTCAAGACACCATCATGCGACACTCTGAAGAAGGCGAAAGACTCGCCGAAACATGTCAGGTAAAAAATTAACCTAAAACATAATTGTCTGCTTTTAATGAATCAGTCAAATATCAATAATAAGAAGACAAAATGAACCTAATACAAATAAATGAATGCTTAATAACTCCCCTGCACATGCTCCTAAAAATCCAAACCTTCACCTGTAAATAAAACGTCCCGACCTGAAGACATCTTAATGTTATTATTTTGTTATACACACAGTGCCGCCAAGTGGAATCAAAAATTTGTTTTTATTTTAATTTTCACGTACTGCACGGTGCCCTTTTGACGAATCCGACTGAAAATTAGTCAGAAAAGACTCAAGACAATGATCTTACTCTCTGCCGAATTTTGTGACGTTTTGGCAAAAGGCGTGGCTATTAAGGTGCTGAAAAGTCCAATTGTACTCTGTGGCAACAAAAGCTCCGGCAACATGACTCAGATGATCCTATCTTCTCGAAGTTGTACACATTTGAGGATACTTCAGCCCTGAAGACATCTACCAACTTATTTTACATCGTAGTAGTAGCGCCACCAACTGGTAAAAGCTAATACAAGTTATTTTCTTGGATGTTTTTCTCCGTGCAACTCAACAAGGTCGCCCTCATATATGCTCGGATTACTGTTTCGGCCATGAGGATGTCACAATACGAAATTCGTGATTTTTCGTGAAAAGTTGTGGGAGTGGCATTGCACTGTTCGGCAATAAAACAAAGCTGATTATGAGGTTCTAAATATGAACGACAACTCGTAAAACTTTACACACACATCAGGCCGAGCAAATTTATCAATATTTTATAAGTTAGTTGTGCAGCTTTTTTGAAATGGCTCGCCATGGCCCTCGAGAAATGTTAAAAAAAAGCAGCTCTGGTTGAGTGTTTCACCTCGCTTTTTGTAAATTTTATGGAGTACAGTGAACCCTCGGTTATCGCGGTTAATGGGGACCGAGACCACCCGCGAAAACTGAAAATCCGCGAAGTAGCGGCGCACCTTCAAAAATGCTTAAAAAAAATATACAATATATATAATAAATATATAAATATATATATATATATATATATACGGGGAGAGAGAGAGTGAAATTCATGTTATAACAAAAAAACCAAATTATTATTAAAACGTATTATTTTTTTATTCCCCAGCCATTCTTTTAGTATTTATTTAATTACTCCGACTTTTACCTGCTGGTACGCCGTCCGGTGTGCCCTGTGAAATGAAAGGTAGCATTCTTTATTTATTTATTCATTTATTCATTCATAACTGACAGCCTCGCGCTCCGCTCGTGCCCGGGCAGAAGAGGTGCTCCAATTTGGCTTATCTGTGACACACGCCCGTCCTCCTCCCCCGGAGCTTCCATTCGGTTAAACTTAGGGGCCGCTTGGAACCGCCCGTGCCCGGGGAAGGTGCTCCTCTTCGGCTTACTGTGACGCGAGCATGCCCTCCTCCTCCGGAGCTTCCATTCGGTTAACCTTAGGGGCCGCTTGGAACCGCCCGTGCCCGGGGAAGGTGCTCCTCTTCGGCTTACTGTGACGCGAGCATGCCCTCCTCCTCCGGAGCTTTCATTCGGTTAAACTTAGGGGCCGCTTGGCACCGCCCGTGCCCGGGGAAGGTGCTCCTCTACGGCTTAACTGCCACGCACGCTGGCCGGAGCTCTGGTACGGTCCGAACCGCGCGAAACGTCGCCACCGATCGTGTCCGGGGGAACGTGCTCTTCTTCGTCCACTCTCCTCTTCGCCCACGCTCTTCTTCGGCGCACGCCGGCCGTCTAACCGCTCCAGCGCCCCGTCGTGCCGCTCGGCGAAACTACAATGCCCCCGAATATTTTTTAGACCCGCGAAGCACTGAACCCGCGAAAGGTGAACCGCGAAGTAGCGAGGGTTCACTGTATGTATAAGACCAAGACCTACAAAAAAGTCTCTTGGAGCAATGAGCTAGGTTTTACAGGAAGTCGGTCATTTTGAATTTACTTAAAAGGGGGCGGGTCACCACAATGGACTTTGTGTAGAAATTATCATTGGGGCCCGAGCAGCGACGGCGGCGAGGTCCCTATTGTTTTTGTAGAAATTATTATTAGGGCCTGAGCAGCGACCGCTACGAGGTCCCCATTGTTTTTGTGGAAATTATTATTATTTTTATTATTATTATTATTAGGGCCCGAGCAGTGACCGCTGCGAGGTCCCTATTGTTTTTCTAGAAATTGTTATCAGGGCCCGAGCTGCGACGGCTGCGAGGTCCCTATTGTTTTTGTAGAAAATATTATTACTTTTATTATTATTAATATTATTATTATTATTATGAGGGCCTGAGCAGCGACCGCTGCGAAGTCCCTATTGTTTTTGTAGAAATTATTATTATTATTATTTTTCCGATTGTTCGATCGCATTTTTGACCCCGAAACATGCACAAAAACTCACCAAACTTGGCAGTCTCATCGGGCATGGCGAAAAATTTGATATTTTAACGTCTAATATGAACAGGAAGTGAGTTATGAATTTTTGAAAGTCCGACTTTTGCCCTTTTTTGCATGTTTACAGGGGTCATTCTTTTGCACCCTGATCCTAAAGGCTTCATCTGATTGCCTTAAAATTCTGTCTGTAGCATCTGAAGACCTGGGACAAACACTGGGGCTAAAATTTTTTGTTTCCGAAATACTATATGACGGGGGCGGGGCTTCAAAGTTTTCACTTAAGATTTCCTTCGCCGCAATGGACAAAATGCTTAATAACTCTCCTGCACATGCTGCTAAAAATCCAAAACTTCACATGTACATAAAAAGTCTGTACCTGAAGACATCTATATGTTTATATTCAGTTATACACCTTGCGCCAATCAATATCATTTTTTACATTTTGACGTACTGCACGGTGCCCTTTTAACGAATCTGATTGAAAATTGGCTAGAAAAGACTCAAGACATTGATCTTACTCTATCCCTATTTTTGTGACTTTCCTTCGAAGGGCGTGGCTATTACGGTGCCGCAGAGTCTGATTATTCTCCGTGGCAACAAAAGTTCCTGCAAAATGATTCAGATGATCCATCTTCTCGAAATTTTTCACATTTGAGGATATTCAGGCCCTGAAGACGGCTGCCAACTTATTTTTGATCGCAGTGGTAGCGCCACCAACTGGTTAAAACAAATACAAATTATTTTCGTTGATGTTTTTCTCCGGGCAGGTGAACAAAATCTACCTTATATTTGCTCGGATGAGTGTTTAGGCCTTGAGCATGTCACAATACGAAAGTCTTTCGCCTTCTTCAGAGTGTCACATGATGCTGTCTTGTGACCCGTCTTTATCAGCTGATGTTCCATGAGGGCGTGACTTACCTGTCACAAGAATGAAGGCAAGTCACGCCCCCCGCTGTCCGTTCACTCCGCCAAGATGCTGGTCCAGGTGGTAGAGAGGATGAAGGCTCCCTTGTCTCTGTTCATGGTTTTTATGCCTCGCTTGCAGATCTCAATGGCCTCTCTGATCCAGCGCTGTTGTTTGTTCTCTTCTGTGCGGATGACCCTGCCCTTCTCCCGGTCCATGATGTGGTTTTCCCTTTTGCAGTGGTCAGTGATTGCTGATTTGTAATGTTCATGTTGTGCTTGTTCTTTTACTGCTCTGATTTTTTTCATTTTTTTGACAGGTAAGTCACACCCTCATGGAACATCAGCTCAAGACACCATCATGCGACACTCTGAAGAAGGCGAAAGACTCGCCGAAACATGTCAGGTAAAAAATTAACCTAAAACATAATTGTCTGCTTTTAATGAATCAGTCAAATATCAATAATAAGAAGACAAAATGAACCTAATACAAATAAATGAATGCTTAATAACTCCCCTGCACATGCTCCTAAAAATCCAAACCTTCACTTGTAAATAAAACGTCCCGACCTGAAGACATCTTAATGTTATTATTTTGTATATATAATAATATAATATATACAATATATATAATAAATATATATATATATATATATATATATATATATATATATATACGGGGAGAGAGAGAGTGAAATTCATTTTATAACAAAAAAACCAAATTATTATTAAAACGTATTATTTTTTTATTCCCCAGCCATTCTTTTTGTATTTATTTAATTACTCCGACTTTTACCTGCTGGTACGCCGTCCGGTGTGCCCTGTGAAATGAAAGGTGGCATTCTTTATTTATTTATTCATTTATTCATTCATAACTGACAGCCTCGCGCTCCGCTCGTGCCCGGGCGGAAGAGGTGCTCCAATTCGGCTTAACTGTGACACACGCCCGCCCTCCTCCCCCGGAACTTCCATTCGGTTAAACTTAGGGGCCGCTTGGCACCGCCCATGCCCGGGGAAGGTGCTCCTCTTCGGCTTACTGTGACGCGAGCATGCCCTCCTCCTCCGGAGCTTCCATTCAGTTAAACTTAGGGGCCGCTTGGAACCGCCCGTGCCCGGGGAAGGTGCTCCTCTTCGGCTTACTGTGACGCGAGCATGCCCTCCTCCTCCGGAGCTTCCATTCGGTTAAACTTAGGGGCCGCTTGGAACCGCCCGTGCCCGGGGAAGGTGCTCCTCTTCGGCTTACTGTGACGCGAGCATGCCCTCCTCCTCCGGAGCTTCCATTCGGTTAAACTTAGGGGCCGCTTGGCACCGCCCGTGCCCGGGGAAGGTGCTCTTCTACGGCTTAACTGCCACGCTCGCCGGCCGGAGCTCTGGTACGGTCCGAACCGCGCGAAACGTCGCCACCGATCGTGTCCGGGAGAACGTGCTCTTCTTCGTCCACTCTCCTCTTCGCCCACGCTCTTCTTCGGCGCACGCCGGCCGTCTAACCGCTCCAGCGCCCCGTCGTGCCGCTCGGCGAAACTACAATGCCCCCGAATATTTTTTAGACCCGCGAAGCACTGAACCCGCGAAAGGTGAACCGCGAAGTAGCGAGGGTTCACTGTATGTATAAGACCAAGACCTACAAAAAAGTCTCTTGGAGCAATGAGCTAGGTTTTACAGGAAGTCGGCCATTTTGAATTTACTTAAAAGGGGGCGGGTCACCACAATGGACTTTGTGTAGAAATTATTATTGGGGCCCGAGCAGCGACGGCGGCGAGGTCCCTATTGTTTTTGTAGAAATTATTATTAGGGCCTGAGCAGCGACCGCTACGAGGTCCCCATTGTTTTTGTGGAAATTATTATTATTTTTATTATTATTATTATTAGGGCCCGAGCAGTGACCGCTGCGAGGTCCCTATTGTTTTTCTAGAAATTGTTATTAGGGCCCGAGCTGCGACGGCTGCGAGGTCCCTATTGTTTTTGTAGAAAATATTATTACTTTTATTATTATTAATATTATTATTATTATTATTAGGGCCTGAGCAGCGACCGCTGCGAAGTCCCTATTGTTTTTGTAGAAATTATTATTATTATTATTTTTCCGATTGTTCGATCGCATTTTTGACCCCCGAAACATGCACAAAAACTCACCAAACTTGGCAGTCTCATCGGGCATGGCGAAAAATTTGATATTTTAACGTCTAATATGAACAGGAAGTGAGTTATGAATTTTTGAAAGTCCGACTTTTGCCCTTTTTTGCATGTTTACAGGGGTCATTCTTTTGCACCCTGATCCTAAAGGCTTCATCTGATTGCCTTAAAATTCTGTCTGTAGCATCTGAAGACCTGGGACAAACACTGGGGCTAAAATTTTTTGTTTCCGAAATACTATATGACGGGGGCGGGGCTTCAAAGTTTTCACTTAAGATTTCCTTCGCCGCAATGGACAAAATGCTTCATAACTCTCCTGCACATGCTGCTAAAAATCCAAAACTTCACATGTACATAAAAAGTCTGTACCTGAAGACATCTATATGTTTATATTCAGTTATACACCTTGCGCCAATCAATATCATTTTTTACATTTTGACGTACTGCACGGTGCCCTTTTAACGAATCTGATTGAAAATTGGCTAGAAAAGACTCAAGACATTGATCTTACTCTATCCCTATTTTTGTGACTTTCCTTCGAAGGGCGTGGCTATTACGGTGCCGCAGAGTCTGATTATTCTCCGTGGCAACAAAAGTTCCTGCAAAATGATTCAGATGATCCATCTTCTCGAAATTTTTCACATTTGAGGATATTCAGGCCCTGAAGACGGCTGCCAACTTATTTTTGATCGCAGTGGTAGCGCCACCAACTGGTTAAAACAAATACAAATTATTTTCGTTGATGTTTTTCTCCGGGCAGGTGAACAAAATCTACCTTATATTTGTTCGGATGAGTGTTTAGGCCTTGAGCATGTCACAATACGAAAGTCTTTCGCCTTCTTCAGAGTGTCACATGATGCTGTCTTGTGACCCGTCTTTATCAGCTGATGTTCCATGAGGGCGTGACTTACCTGTCACAAGAATGAAGGCAAGTCACGCCCCCCGCTGTCCGTTCACTCCGCCAAGATGCTGGTCCAGGTGGTAGAGAGGATGAAGGCTCCCTTGTCTCTGTTCATGGTTTTTATGCCTCGCTTGCAGATATCAATGGCCTCTCTGATCCAGCGCTGTTGTTTGTTCTCTTCTGTGCGGATGACCCTGCCCTTCTCCCGGTCCATGATGTGGTTTTCCCTTTTGCAGTGGTCAGTGATTGCTGATTTGTAATGTTCATGTTGTGCTTGTTCTTTTACTGCTCTGATTTTTTTCATTTTTTTGACAGGTAAGTCACACCCTCATGGAACATCAGCTCAAGACACCATCATGCGACACTCTGAAGAAGGCGAAAGACTCGCCGAAACATGTCAGGTAAAAAATTAACCTAAAACATAATTGTCTGCTTTTAATGAATCAGTCAAATATCAATAATAAGAAGACAAAATGAACCTAATACAAATAAATGAATGCTTAATAACTCCCCTGCACATGCTCCTAAAAATCCAAACCTTCACCTGTAAATAAAACGTCCCGACCTGAAGACATCTTAATGTTATTATTTTGTTATACACACAGTGCCGCCAAGTGGAATCAAAAATGTGTTTTTATTTTAATTTTCACGTACTGCACGGTGCCCTTTTGACGAATCCGACTGAAAATTAGTCAGAAAAGACTCAAGACAATGATCTTACTCTCTGCCGAATTTTGTGACGTTTTGGCAAAAGGCGTGGCTATTAAGGTGCTGAAAAGTCCGATTGTACTCTGTGGCAACAAAAGCTCCGGCAACATGACTCAGATGATCCTATCTTCTCGAAGTTGTACACATTTGAGGATACTTCAGCCCTGAAGACATCTACCAACTTATTTTACATCGTAGTAGTAGCGCCACCAACTGGTAAAAGCTAATACAAGTTATTTTCTTGGATGTTTTTCTCCGTGCAACTCAACAAGGTCGCCCTCATATATGCTCGGATGACTGTTTCGGCCATGAGGATGTCACAATACGAAATTCGTGATTTTTCGTGAAAAGTTGTGGGAGTGGCATTGCACTGTTCGGCAATAAAACAAAGCTGATTATGAGGTTCTAAATATGAACGACATCTCGTAAAACTTTACACACACATCAGGCCGAGCAAATTTATCAATATTTTATACGTTAGTTGTGCAGCTTTTTTGAAATGGCTCGCCATGGCCCTCGAGAAATGTTAAAAAAAAGCAGCTCTGGTTGAGTGTTTCACCTCGCTTTTTGTAAATTTTATGGAGTACAGTGAACCCTCGGTTATCGCGGTTAATGGGGACCGAGACCACCCGCGAAAACTGAAAATCCGCGAAGTAGCGGCGCACCTTCAAAAATGCTTAAAAAAAATATACAATATATATAATAAATATATAAATATATATATATATATATATATATATATATATATATATACGGGGAGAGAGAGAGTGAAATTCATGTTATAACAAAAAAACCAAATTAATATTAAAACGTATTATTTTTTTATTCCCCAGCCATTCTTTTTGTATTTATTTAATTACTCCGACTTTTACCTGCTGGTACGCCGTCCGGTGTGCCCTGTGAAATGAAAGGTGGCATTCTTTATTTATTTATTCATTCATAACTGACAGCCTCGCGCTCCGCTCGTGCCCGGGCAGAAGAGGTGCTCCAATTTGGCTTAACTGTGACACACGCCCGTCCTCCTCCCCCGGAGATTCCATTCGGTTAAACTTAGGGGCCGCTTGGCACCGCCCGTGCCCGGGGAAGGTGCTCCTCTTCGGCTTACTGTGACGCGAGCATGCCCTCCTCCTCCGGAGCTTCCATTCGGTTAAACTTAGGGGCCGCTTGGAACCGCCCGTGCCCGGGGAAGGTGCTCCTCTTTGGCTTACTGTGACGCGAGCATGCCCTCCTCCTCCGGAGCTTCCATTCGGTTAAACTTAGGGGCCGCTTGGCACCGCCCGTGCCCGGGGAAGGTGCTCCTCTACGGCTTAACTGCCACGCACGCTGGCCGGAGCTCTGGTACGGTCCGAACCGCGCGAAACGTCGCCACCGATCGTGTCCGGGGGAACGTGCTCTTCTTCGTCCACTCTCCTCTTCGCCCACGCTCTTCTTCGGCGCACGCCGGCCGTCTAACCGCTCCAGCGCCCCGTCGTGCCGCTCGGCGAAACTACAATGCCCCCGAATATTTTTTAGACCCGCGAAGCACTGAACCCGCGAAAGGTGAACCGCGAAGTAGCGAGGGTTCACTGTATGTATAAGACCAAGACCTACAAAAAAGTCTCTTGGAGCAATGAGCTAGGTTTTACAGGAAGTCGGCCATTTTGAATTTACTTAAAAGGGGGCGGGTCACCACAATGGACTTTGTGTAGAAATTATTATTGGGGCCCGAGCAGCGACGGCGGCGAGGTCCCTATTGTTTTTCTAGAAATTGTTATTAGGGCCCGAGCTGCGACGGCTGCGAGGTCCCTATTGTTTTTGTAGAAAATATTATTACTTTTATTATTATTATTATTATTATTATTAGGGCCTGAGCAGCGACCGCTGCGAAGTCCCTATTGTTTTTGTAGAAATTATTATTATTATTATTTTTCCGATTGTTCGATCGCATTTTTGACCCCCGAAACATGCACAAAAACTCACCAAACTTGGCAGTCTCATCGGGCATGGCGAAAAATTTGATATTTTAACGTCTAATATGAACAGGAAGTGAGTTATGAATTTTTGAAAGTCCGACTTTTGCCCTTTTTTGCATGTTTACAGGGGTCATTCTTTTGCACCCTGATCCTAAAGGCTTCATCTGATTGCCTTAAAATTCTGTCTGTAGCATCTGAAGACCTGGGACAAACACTGGGGCTAAAATATTTTGTTTCCGAAATACTATATGACAGGGGCGGGGCTTCAAAGTTTTCACTTAAGATTTCTTTCGCCGCAATGGACAAAATGCTTAATAACTCTCCTGCACATGCTGCTAAAAATCCAAAACTTCACATGTACATAAAGAGTCTGTACCTGAAGACATCTATATGTTTATATTCAGTTATACACCTTGCGCCAATCAATATCATTTTTTACATTTTGACGTACTGCACGGTGCCCTTTTAACGAATCTGATTGAAAATTGGCTAGAAAAGACTCAAGACATTGATCTTACTCTATCCCTATTTTTGTGACTTTCCTTCGAAGGGCGTGGCTATTACGGTGCCGCAGAGTCTGATTATTCTCCGTGGCAACAAAAGTTCCTGCAAAATGATTCAGATGATCCATCTTCTCGAAATTTTTCACATTTGAGGATATTCAGGCCCTGAAGACGGCTGCCAACTTATTTTTGATCGCAGTGGTAGCGCCACCAACTGGTTAAAACAAATACAAATTATTTTCGTTGATGTTTTTCTCCGGGCAGGTTAACAAAATCTACCTTATATTTGCTCGGATGAGTGTTTAGGCCTTGAGCATGTCACAATACAAAAGTCTTTCGCCTTCTTCAGAGTGTCACATGATGGTGTCTTGTGACCCGTCTTTATCAGCTGATGTTCCATGAGGGCGTGACTTACCTGTCACAAGAATGAAGGCAAGTCACGCCCCCCGCTGTCCGTTCACTCCGCCAAGATGCTGGTCCAGGTGGTAGAGAGGATGAAGGCTCCCTTGTCTCTGTTCATGGTTTTTATGCCTCGCTTGCAGATCTCAATGGCCTCTCTGATCCAGCGCTGTTGTTTGTTCTCTTCTGTGCGGATGACCCTGCCCTTCTCCCGGTCCATGATGTGGTTTTCCCTTTTGCAGTGGTCAGTGATTGCTGATTTGTAATGTTCATGTTGTGCTTGTTCTTTTACTGCTCTGATTTTTTTCATTTTTTTGACAGGTAAGCCACACCCTCATGGAACATCAGCTCAAGACACCATCATGCGACACTCTGAAGAAGGCGAAAGACTCGCCGAAACATGTCAGGTAAAAAATTATCCTAAAACATAATTGTCTGCTTTTAATGAATCAGTCAAATATCAATAATAAGAAGACAAAATGAACCTAATACAAATAAATGAATGCTTAATAACTCCCCTGCACATGCTCCTAAAAATCCAAACCTTCACCTGTAAATAAAACGTCCCGACCTGAAGACATCTTAATGTTATTATTTTGTTATACACACAGTGCCGCCAAGTGGAATCAAAAATTTTTTTTTATTTTAATTTTCACGTACTGCACGGTGCCCTTTTGACGAATCCGACTGAAAATTAGTCAGAAAAGAGTCTAGACAATGATCTTACTCTCTGCCGAATTTTGTGACGTTTTGGCAAAAGGCGTGGCTATTACGGTGCTGAAAAGTCCGATTGTACTCTGTGGCAACAAAAGCTCCAGCAACATGACTCAGATGATCCTATCTTCTCGAAGTTGCACACATTTGAGGATACTTAAGCCCTGAAGACATCTACCAACTTATTTTTCATCGTAGTAGTAGCGCCACCAACTGCTAATAGCTAATACAAGTTATTTTCTTGGATGTTTTTCTCCGTGCAACTCAACAAGGTCGCCCTCATATATGCTCGGATGACTGTTTCGGGCCATGAGGATGTCATAATACGAAATTTGTCCTTTTTCATGAAAAGTTGTGGGAGTGGCATTGCACTGTTCGGCAATAAAACAACGCTGATTATGAGGTTCTAAATATGAACAACAACTCGTGAAACTTTACACACACATCAGGCCGAGCAAATTTATCAATATTTTATACGTGAGTTGTGCAGCTTTTTTGAAATGGCTCACCATGGCCCTCGAGAAATGTTCAAAAAAGCAGCCCTGGTTGAGTGTTTCACCTCGCTTTTTGTAAATTTTATGGAGTACAGTGAACCCTCGGTTATCGCGGTTAATGGGGACCGAGACCACCCGCGAAAACTGAAAATCCGCGAAGTAGCGGCGCACCTTCAAAAATGCTTAAAAAAAATATACAATATATATAATAAATATATATATATATATATATATATATATATATATATATATATATATATATATATATACGGGGGGAGAGAGAGAGAGAGAGAGTGAAATTCATGTTATAACAAAAAAAACAAATTATTATTAAAACGTATTATTTTTTTATTCCCCAACCATTCTTTTTGTATTTATTTAATTACTCCGACTTTTACCTGCTGGTACGCCGTCCGGTGTGCCCTGTGAAATGAAAGGTGGCATTCTTTATTTATTTATTCATTTATTCATTCATAACTGACAGCCTCGCGCTCCGCTCGTGCCCGGGCAGAAGAGGTGCTCCAATTCGGCTTAACTGTGACACACGCCCGCCCTCCTCCCCCGGAGCTTCCATTCGGTTAAACTTAGGGGCCGCTTGGCACCGCCCGTGCCCGGGGAAGGTGCTCCTCTTCGGCTTACTGTGACGCGAGCATGCCCTCCTCCTCCGGAGCTTCCATTCGGTTAAACTTAGGGGCCGCTTGGAACCGCCCGTGCCCGGGGAAGGTGCTCCTCTTCGGCTTACTGTGACGCGAGCATGCCCTCCTCCTCCGGAGCTTCCATTCGGTTAAACTCAGGGGCCGCTTGGAACCGCCCGTGCCCGGGGAAGGTGCTCCTCTACGGCTTAACTGCCACGCACGCCGGCCGGTGCTCTGGTACGGTCCGAACCGCGCGAAACGTCGCCACCGATCGTGTCCGGGTGAACGTGCTCTTCTTCGTCCACTCTCCTCTTTGCCCACGCTCTTCTTCGGCGCCCGCCGGCCGTCTAACCGCTCCAGCGCCCCGTCGTGCCGCTCGGCGAAACTACAATGCCCCCGAATATTTTTTAGACCCGCGAAGCACTGAACCCGCGAAAGGTGAACCTCGAAGTAGCTAGGGTTCACTGTATGTATAAGACCAAGACCTACAAAAAAGTCTCTTGGAGCAATGAGCTAGGTTTTACAGGAAGTCGGCCATTTTGAATTTACTTAAAAGGGGGCGGGTCTCCACAATGGACTTTGTGTAGAAATTATTATTGGGGCCCGAGCAGCGACCGCGTCGAGGTCCCTATTGTTTTTGTAGAAATTATTATTACTTTTATTATTATTATTATTATTATTATTAGGGCCTGAGCAGCGACCGCTGCGAAGTCCCTATTGTTTTTGTAGAAATTATTATTATTATTATTTTTCCGATTGTTCGATCGCATTTTTGACCCCCGAAACATGCACAAAAACTCACCAAACTTGGCAGTCTCATCGGGCATGGCGAAAAATTTTATATTTTTTAACGTCTAATATGAACAGGAAGTGAGTTATGAATTTTTGAAAGTCCGACTTTTGCCCTTTTTTGCATGTTTACAGGGGTCATTCTTTTGCACCCTGATCCTAAAGGCTTCATCTGATTGCCTTAAAGTTCTGTCTGGAGCATCTTAAGACCTGGGACAAACACTGGGGCTAAAATTTTTTGTTTCCGAAATACTATATGACGGGGGCGGGGCTTCAAAGTTTTCACTTAAGATTTCCTTCGCCGCAATGGACAAAATGCTTAATAACTCTCCTGCACGTGCTGCTAAAAATCCAAAACTTCACATGTACATAAAGAGTCGGTACCTGAAGACATCTATATGTTTATATTCAGTTATACACCTTGCGCCAATCAATATAAATTTTTACATTTTGACGTACTGCACGGTGCCCTTTTAACGAATCCGATTGAAAATTGGCTAGAAAAGACTCAAGACATTGATCTTACTCTATCCCTATTTTTATGACTTTCCTTCAAAGGGCGTGGCTATTACGGTGCCGCAGAGTCTGATTATTCTCCGTGGCAACAAAAGTTCCTGCAAAATGATTCAGATGATCCATCTTCTGGAAATCTTTCACATTTGAGGATATTCAGGCCCTGAAGACGGCTGCCAACTTATTTTTGATCGCAGTGGTAGCGCCACCAACTGGTTAAAACAAATACAAATTATTTTCGTTGATGTTTTTCTCCGGGCAGGTTAACAAAATCTACCTTATATTTGCTCGGATGAGTGTTTAGGCCTTGAGCATGTCACAATACGAAAGTCTTTCGCCTTCTTCAGAGTGTCACATGATGGTGTCTTGTGACCCGTCTTTATCAGCTGATGTTCCATGAGGGCGTGACTTACCTGTCACAAGAATGAAGGCAAGTCACGCCCCCCGCTGTCCGTTCACTCCGCCAAGATGCTGGTCCAGGTGGTAGAGAGGATGAAGGCTCCCTTGTCTCTGTTCATGGTTTTTATGCCTCGCTTGCAGATCTCAATGGCCTCTCTGATCCAGCGCTGTTGTTTGTTCTCTTCTGTGCGGATGACCCTGCCCTTCTCCCGGTCCATGATGTGGTTTTCCCTTTTGCAGTGGTCAGTGATTGCTGATTTGTAATGTTCATGTTGTGCTTGTTCTTTTACTGCTCTGATTTTTTCATTTTTTTGACAGGTAAGTCACACCCTCATGGAACATCAGCTCAAGACACCATCATGCGACACTCTGAAGAAGGCGAAAGACTCGCCGAAACATGTCAGGTAAAAAATTAACCTAAAACATAATTGTCTGCTTTTAATGAATCAGTCAAATATCAATAATAAGAAGACAAAATGAACCTAATACAAATAAATGAATGCTTAATAACTCCCCTGCACATGCTCCTAAAAATCCAAACCTTCACCTGTAAATAAAACGTCCCGACCTGAAGACATCTTAATGTTATTATTTTGTTATACACACAGTGCCGCCAAGTGGAATCAAAAATTTGTTTTTATTTTAATTTTCACGTACTGCACGGTGCCCTTTTGACGAATCCGACTGAAAATTAGTCAGAAAAGACTCAAGACAATGATCTTACTCTCTGCCGAATTTTGTGACGTTTTGGCAAAAGGCGTGGCTATTAAGGTGCTGAAAAGTCCAATTGTACTCTGTGGCAACAAAAGCTCCGGCAACATGACTCAGATGATCCTATCTTCTCGAAGTTGTACACATTTGAGGATACTTCAGCCCTGAAGACATCTACCAACTTATTTTACATCGTAGTAGTAGCGCCACCAACTGGTAAAAGCTAATACAAGTTATTTTCTTGGATGTTTTTCTCCGTGCAACTCAACAAGGTCGCCCTCATATATGCTCGGATTACTGTTTCGGCCATGAGGATGTCACAATACGAAATTCGTGATTTTTCGTGAAAAGTTGTGGGAGTGGCATTGCACTGTTCGGCAATAAAACAAAGCTGATTATGAGGTTCTAAATATGAACGACAACTCGTAAAACTTTACACACACATCAGGCCGAGCAAATTTATCAATATTTTATAAGTTAGTTGTGCAGCTTTTTTGAAATGGCTCGCCATGGCCCTCGAGAAATGTTAAAAAAAAGCAGCTCTGGTTGAGTGTTTCACCTCGCTTTTTGTAAATTTTATGGAGTACAGTGAACCCTCGGTTATCGCGGTTAATGGGGACCGAGACCACCCGCGAAAACTGAAAATCCGCGAAGTAGCGGCGCACCTTCAAAAATGCTTAAAAAAAATATACAATATATATAATAAATATATAAATATATATATATATATATATATACGGGGAGAGAGAGAGTGAAATTCATGTTATAACAAAAAAACCAAATTATTATTAAAACGTATTATTTTTTTATTCCCCAGCCATTCTTTTAGTATTTATTTAATTACTCCGACTTTTACCTGCTGGTACGCCGTCCGGTGTGCCCTGTGAAATGAAAGGTAGCATTCTTTATTTATTTATTCATTTATTCATTCATAACTGACAGCCTCGCGCTCCGCTCGTGCCCGGGCAGAAGAGGTGCTCCAATTTGGCTTAACTGTGACACACGCCCGTCCTCCTCCCCCGGAGCTTCCATTCGGTTAAACTTAGGGGCCGCTTGGAACCGCCCGTGCCCGGGGAAGGTGCTCCTCTTCGGCTTACTGTGACGCGAGCATGCCCTCCTCCTCCGGAGCTTCCATTCGGTTAACCTTAGGGGCCGCTTGGAACCGCCCGTGCCCGGGGAAGGTGCTCCTCTTCGGCTTACTGTGACGCGAGCATGCCCTCCTCCTCCGGAGCTTTCATTCGGTTAAACTTAGGGGCCGCTTGGCACCGCCCGTGCCCGGGGAAGGTGCTCCTCTACGGCTTAACTGCCACGCACGCTGGCCGGAGCTCTGGTACGGTCCGAACCGCGCGAAACGTCGCCACCGATCGTGTCCGGGGGAACGTGCTCTTCTTCGTCCACTCTCCTCTTCGCCCACGCTCTTCTTCGGCGCACGCCGGCCGTCTAACCGCTCCAGCGCCCCGTCGTGCCGCTCGGCGAAACTACAATGCCCCCGAATATTTTTTAGACCCGCGAAGCACTGAACCCGCGAAAGGTGAACCGCGAAGTAGCGAGGGTTCACTGTATGTATAAGACCAAGACCTACAAAAAAGTCTCTTGGAGCAATGAGCTAGGTTTTACAGGAAGTCGGCCATTTTGAATTTACTTAAAAGGGGGCGGGTCACCACAATGGACTTTGTGTAGAAATTATCATTGGGGCCCGAGCAGCGACGGCGGCGAGGTCCCTATTGTTTTTGTAGAAATTATTATTAGGGCCTGAGCAGCGACCGCTACGAGGTCCCCATTGTTTTTGTGGAAATTATTATTATTTTTATTATTATTATTATTAGGGCCCGAGCAGTGACCGCTGCGAGGTCCCTATTGTTTTTCTAGAAATTGTTATCAGGGCCCGAGCTGCGACGGCTGCGAGGTCCCTATTGTTTTTGTAGAAAATATTATTACTTTTATTATTATTAATATTATTATTATTATTATGAGGGCCTGAGCAGCGACCGCTGCGAAGTCCCTATTGTTTTTGTAGAAATTATTATTATTATTATTTTTCCGATTGTTCGATCGCATTTTTGACCCCGAAACATGCACAAAAACTCACCAAACTTGGCAGTCTCATCGGGCATGGCGAAAAATTTGATATTTTAACGTCTAATATGAACAGGAAGTGAGTTATGAATTTTTGAAAGTCCGACTTTTGCCCTTTTTTGCATGTTTACAGGGGTCATTCTTTTGCACCCTGATCCTAAAGGCTTCATCTGATTGCCTTAAAATTCTGTCTGTAGCATCTGAAGACCTGGGACAAACACTGGGGCTAAAATTTTTTGTTTCCGAAATACTATATGACGGGGGCGGGGCTTCAAAGTTTTCACTTAAGATTTCCTTCGCCGCAATGGACAAAATGCTTCATAACTCTCCTGCACATGCTGCTAAAAATCCAAAACTTCACATGTACATAAAAAGTCTGTACCTGAAGACATCTATATGTTTATATTCAGTTATACACCTTGCGCCAATCAATATCATTTTTTACATTTTGACGTACTGCACGGTGCCCTTTTAACGAATCTGATTGAAAATTGGCTAGAAAAGACTCAAGACATTGATCTTACTCTATCCCTATTTTTGTGACTTTCCTTCGAAGGGCGTGGCTATTACGGTGCCGCAGAGTCTGATTATTCTCCGTGGCAACAAAAGTTCCTGCAAAATGATTCAGATGATCCATCTTCTCGAAATTTTTCACATTTGAGGATATTCAGGCCCTGAAGACGGCTGCCAACTTATTTTTGATCGCAGTGGTAGCGCCACCAACTGGTTAAAACAAATACAAATTATTTTCGTTGATGTTTTTCTCCGGGCAGGTGAACAAAATCTACCTTATATTTGCTCGGATGAGTGTTTAGGCCTTGAGCATGTCACAATACGAAAGTCTTTCGCCTTCTTCAGAGTGTCACATGATGCTGTCTTGTGACCCGTCTTTATCAGCTGATGTTCCATGAGGGCGTGACTTACCTGTCACAAGAATGAAGGCAAGTCACGCCCCCCGCTGTCCGTTCACTCCGCCAAGATGCTGGTCCAGGTGGTAGAGAGGATGAAGGCTCCCTTGTCTCTGTTCATGGTTTTTATGCCTCGCTTGCAGATCTCAATGGCCTCTCTGATCCAGCGCTGTTGTTTGTTCTCTTCTGTGCGGATGACCCTGCCCTTCTCCCGGTCCATGATGTGGTTTTCCCTTTTGCAGTGGTCAGTGATTGCTGATTTGTAATGTTCATGTTGTGCTTGTTCTTTTACTGCTCTGATTTTTTTCATTTTTTTGACAGGTAAGTCACACCCTCATGGAACATCAGCTCAAGACACCATCATGCGACACTCTGAAGAAGGCGAAAGACTCGCCGAAACATGTCAGGTAAAAAATTAACCTAAAACATAATTGTCTGCTTTTAATGAATCAGTCAAATATCAATAATAAGAAGACAAAATGAACCTAATACAAATAAATGAATGCTTAATAACTCCCCTGCACATGCTCCTAAAAATCCAAACCTTCACCTGTAAATAAAACGTCCCGACCTGAAGACATCTTAATGTTATTATTTTGTATATATAATAATATAATATATACAATATATATAATAAATATATATATATATATATATATATATATATATATATATATATATACGGGGAGAGAGAGAGTGAAATTCATTTTATAACAAAAAAACCAAATTATTATTAAAACGTATTATTTTTTTATTCCCCAGCCATTCTTTTTGTATTTATTTAATTACTCCGACTTTTACCTGCTGGTACGCCGTCCGGTGTGCCCTGTGAAATGAAAGGTGGCATTCTTTATTTATTTATTCATTTATTCATTCATAACTGACAGCCTCGCGCTCCGCTCGTGCCCGGGCGGAAGAGGTGCTCCAATTCGGCTTAACTGTGACACACGCCCGCCCTCCTCCCCCGGAACTTCCATTCGGTTAAACTTAGGGGCCGCTTGGCACCGCCCATGCCCGGGGAAGGTGCTCCTCTTCGGCTTACTGTGACGCGAGCATGCCCTCCTCCTCCGGAGCTTCCATTCAGTTAAACTTAGGGGCCGCTTGGAACCGCCCGTGCCCGGGGAAGGTGCTCCTCTTCGGCTTACTGTGACGCGAGCATGCCCTCCTCCTCCGGAGCTTCCATTCGGTTAAACTTAGGGGCCGCTTGGAACCGCCCGTGCCCGGGGAAGGTGCTCCTCTTCGGCTTACTGTGACGCGAGCATGCCCTCCTCCTCCGGAGCTTCCATTCGGTTAAACTTAGGGGCCGCTTGGCACCGCCCGTGCCCGGGGAAGGTGCTCTTCTACGGCTTAACTGCCACGCTCGCCGGCCGGAGCTCTGGTACGGTCCGAACCGCGCGAAACGTCGCCACCGATCGTGTCCGGGAGAACGTGCTCTTCTTCGTCCACTCTCCTCTTCGCCCACGCTCTTCTTCGGCGCACGCCGGCCGTCTAACCGCTCCAGCGCCCCGTCGTGCCGCTCGGCGAAACTACAATGCCCCCGAATATTTTTTAGACCCGCGAAGCACTGAACCCGCGAAAGGTGAACCGCGAAGTAGCGAGGGTTCACTGTATGTATAAGACCAAGACCTACAAAAAAGTCTCTTGGAGCAATGAGCTAGGTTTTACAGGAAGTCGGCCATTTTGAATTTACTTAAAAGGGGGCGGGTCACCACAATGGACTTTGTGTAGAAATTATTATTGGGGCCCGAGCAGCGACGGCGGCGAGGTCCCTATTGTTTTTGTAGAAATTATTATTAGGGCCTGAGCAGCGACCGCTACGAGGTCCCCATTGTTTTTGTGGAAATTATTATTATTTTTATTATTATTATTATTAGGGCCCGAGCAGTGACCGCTGCGAGGTCCCTATTGTTTTTCTAGAAATTGTTATTAGGGCCTGAGCTGCGACGGCTGCGAGGTCCCTATTGTTTTTGTAGAAAATATTATTACTTTTATTATTATTAATATTATTATTATTATTATTAGGGCCTGAGCAGCGACCGCTGCGTAGTCCCTATTGTTTTTGTAGAAATTATTATTATTATTATTTTTCCGATTGTTCGATCGCATTTTTGACCCCGAAACATGCACAAAAACTCACCAAACTTGGCAGTCTCATCGGGCATGGCGAAAAATTTGATATTTTAACGTCTAATATGAACAGGAAGTGAGTTATGAATTTTTGAAAGTCCGACTTTTGCCCTTTTTTGCATGTTTACAGGGGTCATTCTTTTGCACCCTGATCCTAAAGGCTTCATCTGATTGCCTTAAAATTCTGTCTGTAGCATCTGAAGACCTGGGACAAACACTGGGGCTAAAATTTTTTGTTTCCGAAATACTATATGACGGGGGCGGGGCTTCAAAGTTTTCACTTAAGATTTCCTTCGCCGCAATGGACAAAATGCTTAATAACTCTCCTGCACATGCTGCTAAAAATCCAAAACTTCACATGTACATAAAAAGTCTGTACCTGAAGACATCTATATGTTTATATTCAGTTATACACCTTGCGCCAATCAATATCATTTTTTACATTTTGACGTACTGCACGGTGCCCTTTTAACGAATCTGATTGAAAATTGGCTAGAAAAGACTCAAGACATTGATCTTACTCTATCCCTATTTTTGTGACTTTCCTTCGAAGGGCGTGGCTATTACGGTGCCGCAGAGTCTGATTATTCTCCGTGGCAACAAAAGTTCCTGCAAAATGATTCAGATGATCCATCTTCTCGAAATTTTTCACATTTGAGGATATTCAGGCCCTGAAGACGGCTGCCAACTTATTTTTGATCGCAGTGGTAGCGCCACCAACTGGTTAAAACAAATACAAATTATTTTCGTTGATGTTTTTCTCCGGGCAGGTGAACAAAATCTACCTTATATTTGTTCGGATGAGTGTTTAGGCCTTGAGCATGTCACAATACGAAAGTCTTTCGCCTTCTTCAGAGTGTCACATGATGCTGTCTTGTGACCCGTCTTTATCAGCTGATGTTCCATGAGGGCGTGACTTACCTGTCACAAGAATGAAGGCAAGTCACGCCCCCCGCTGTCCGTTCACTCCGCCAAGATGCTGGTCCAGGTGGTAGAGAGGATGAAGGCTCCCTTGTCTCTGTTCATGGTTTTTATGCCTCGCTTGCAGATCTCAATGGCCTCTCTGATCCAGCGCTGTTGTTTGTTCTCTTCTGTGCGGATGACCCTGCCCTTCTCCCGGTCCATGATGTGGTTTTCCCTTTTGCAGTGGTCAGTGATTGCTGATTTGTAATGTTCATGTTGTGCTTGTTCTTTTACTGCTCTGATTTTTTTCATTTTTTTGACAGGTAAGTCACACCCTCATGGAACATCAGCTCAAGACACCATCATGCGACACTCTGAAGAAGGCGAAAGACTCGCCGAAACATGTCAGGTAAAAAATTAACCTAAAACATAATTGTCTGCTTTTAATGAATCAGTCAAATATCAATAATAAGAAGACAAAATGAACCTAATACAAATAAATGAATGCTTAATAACTCCCCTGCACATGCTCCTAAAAATCCAAACCTTCACCTGTAAATAAAACGTCCCGACCTGAAGACATCGTAATGTTATTATTTTGTTATACACACAGTGCCGCCAAGTGGAATCAAAAATTTGTTTTTATTTTAATTTTCACGTACTGCACGGTGCCCTTTTGACGAATCCGACTGAAAATTAGTCAGAAAAGACTCAAGACAATGATCTTACTCTCTGCCGAATTTCTTGACGTTTTGGCAAAAGGCGTGGCTATTAAGGTGCTGAAAAGTCCGATTGTACTCTGTGGCAACAAAAGCTCCGGCAACATGACTCAGATGATCCTATCTTCTCGAAGTTGTACACATTTGAGGATACTTCAGCCCTGAAGACATCTACCAACTTATTTTACATCGTAGTAGTAGCGCCACCAACTGGTAAAAGCTAATACAAGTTATTTTCTTGGATGTTTTTCTCCGTGCAACTCAACAAGGTCGCCCTCATATATGCTCGGATGACTGTTTCGGCCATGAGGATGTCACAATACGAAATTAGTCCTTTTTCGTGAAAAGTTGTGGGAGTGGCATTGCACTGTTCGGCAATAAAACAACGCTGATTATGAGGTTCTAAATATGAACGACAACTCGTGAAACTTTACACACACATCAGGCCGAGCAAATTTATCAATATTTTATACGTTAGTTGTGCAGCTTTTTTGAAATGGCTCGCCATGGCCCTCGAGAAATGTTTTAAAAAAAGCAGCTCTGGTTGAGTGTTTCACCTCGCTTTTTGTAAATTTTATGGAGTACAGTGAACCCTCGGTTATCGCGGTTAATGGGGACCGAGACCACCCGCGAAAACTGAAAATCCGCGAAGTAGCGGCGCACCTTCAAAAATGCTTAAAAAAAATATACAATATATATAATAAATATATATATATATATATATATATATATATATATATACGGGGAGAGAGAGAGTGAAATTCATGTTATAACAAAAAAAACTAATTATTATTAAAACGTATTATTTTTTTATTCCCCAGCCATTCTTTTTGTATTTATTTAATTACTCCGACTTTTACCTGCTGGTACGCCGTCCGGTGTGCCCTGTGAAATGAAAGGTGGCATTCTTTATTTATTTATTCATTTATTCATTCATAACTGACAGCCTCGCGCTCCGCTCGTGCCCGGGCAGAAGAGGTGCTCCAATTTGGCTTAACTGTGACACACGCCCGCCCTCCTCCCCCGGAGCTTCCATTCGGTTAAACTTAGGGGCCGCTTGGCACCGCCCGTGCCCGGGGAAGGTGCTCCTCTTCGGCTTACTGTGACGCGAGCATGCCCTCCTCCTCCGGAGCTTCCATTCGGTTAAACTTAGGGGCCGCTTGGAACCGCCCGTGCCCGGGGAAGGTGCTCCTCTTCGGCTTACTGTGACGCGAGCATGCCCTCCTCCTCCGGAGCTTCCATTCGGTTAAACTTAGGGGCCGCTTGGCACCGCCCGTGCCCGGGGAAGGTGCTCCTCTACGGCTTAACTGCCACGCACGCTGGCCGGAGCTCTGGTACGGTCCGAACCGCGCGAAACGTCGCCACCGATCGTGTCCGGGGGAACGTGCTCTTCTTCGTCCACTCTCCTCTTCGCCCACGCTCTTCTTCGGCGCACGCCGGCCGTCTAACCGCTCCAGCGCCCCGTCGTGCCGCTCAGCGAAACTACAATGCCCCCGAATATTTTTTAGACCCGCGAAGCACTGAACCCGCGTAAGGTGAACCGCGAAGTAGCGAGGGTTCACTGTATGTATAAGACCAAGACCTACAAAAAAGTCTCTTGGAGCAATGAGCTAGGTTTTACAGGAAGTCGGCCATTTTGAATTTACTTAAAAGGGGGCGGGTCACCACAATGGACTTTGTGTAGAAATTATTATTGGGGCCCGAGCAGCGACCGCGGCGAGGTCCCTATTGTTTTTGTAGAAAATATTATTACTTTTATTATTATTATTATTATTATTATTAGGGCCTGAGCAGCGACCGCTGCGAAGTCCCTATTGTTTTTGTAGAAATTATTATTATTATTATTTTTCCGATTGTTCGATCGCATTTTTGACCCCCGAAACATGCACAAAAACTCACCAAACTTGGCAGTCTCATCGGGCATGGCGAAAAATTTGATATTTTAACGTCTAATATGAACAGGAAGTGAGTTATGAAATTTTGAAAGTCCGACTTTTGCCCTTTTTTGCATGTTTACAGGGGTCATTCTTTTGCACCCTGTTCCTAAAGGCTTCATCTGATTGCCTTAAAATTCTGTCTGTAGCATCTGAAGACCTGGCACAAACACTGGGGCTAAAATTTTTTGTTTCCGAAATACTATATGACGGGGGCGGGGCATCAAAGTTTTCACTTAAGATTTCCTTCGCCGCAATGGACAAAATGCTTAATAACTCTCCTGCACATGCTGCTAAAAATCCAAAACTTCACATGTACATAAAGAGTCTGTACCTGAAGACATCTATATGTTTATATTCAGTTATACACCTTGCGCCAATCAATATCATTTTTTACATTTTGACGTACTGCACGGTGCCCTTTTAACGAATCTGATTGAAAATTGGCTAGAAAAGACTCAAGACATTGATCTTACTCTATCCCTATTTTTGTGACTTTCCTTCGAAGGGCGTGGCTATTACGGTGCCGCAGAGTCTGATTATTCTCCGTGGCAACAAAAGTTCCTGCAAAATGATTCAGATGATCCATCTTCTCGAAATTTTTCACATTTGAGGATATTCAGGCCCTGAAGACGGCTGCCAACTTATTTTTGATCGCAGTGGTAGCGCCACCAACTGGTTAAAACAAATACAAATTATTTTCGTTGATTTTTTTCTCCGGGCAGGTTAACAAAATCTACCTTACATTTGCTCGGATGAGTGTTTAGGCCTTGAGGATGTCACAATACGAAAGTCTTTCGCCTTCTTCAGAGTGTCACATGATGGTGTCTTGTGGCCCGTCTTTATCAGCTGATGTTCCATGAGGGCGTGACTTACCTGTCACAAGAATGAAGGCAAGTCACGCCCCCCGCTGTCCGTTCACTCCGCCAAAATGCTGCTCCAGGTGGTAGAGAGGATGAAGGCTCCCTTGTCTCTGTTCATGGTTTTTATGCCTCGCTTGCAGATCTCAATGGCCTCTCTGATCCAGCGCTGTTGTTTGTTCTCTTCGGTGCGGATGACCCTGCCCTTCTCCCGGTCCATGATGTGGTTTTCCCTTTTGCAGTGGTCAGTGATTGCTGATTTGTAATGTTCATGTTGTGCTTGTTCTTTTACTGCTCTGATTTTTCATTTTTTTGACAGGTAAGTCACACCCTCATGGAACATCAGCTGATAAAGACGGGTCTCAAGACACCATCATGCGACACTCTGAAGAAGGCGAAAGACTCGCCGAAACATGTCAGGTAAAAAATTAACCTAAAACATAATTGTCTGCTTTTAATGAATCAGTCAAATATCAATAATAAGAAGACAAAATGAACCTAATACAAATAAATGAATGCTTAATAACTCCCCTGCACATGCTCCTAAAAATCCAAACCTTCACCTGTAAATAAAACGTCCCGACCTGAAGACATCTTAATGTTATTATTTTGTTATACACACAGTGCCGCCAAGTGGAATCAAAAATGTGTTTTTATTTTAATTTTCACGTACTGCACGGTGCCCTTTTGACGAATCCGACTGAAAATTAGTCAGAAAAGACTCAAGACAATGATCTTACTCTCTGCCGAATTTTGTGACGTTTTGGCAAAAGGCGTGGCTATTAAGGTGCTGAAAAGTCCGATTGTACTCTGTGGCAACAAAAGCTCCGGCAACATGACTCAGATGATCCTATCTTCTCGAAGTTGTACACATTTGAGGATACTTCAGCCCTGAAGACATCTACCAACTTATTTTACATCGTAGTAGTAGCGCCACCAACTGGTAAAAGCTAATACAAGTTATTTTCTTGGATGTTTTTCTCCGTGCAACTCAACAAGGTCGCCCTCATATATGCTCGGATGACTGTTTCGGCCATGAGGATGTCACAATACGAAATTCGTGATTTTTCGTGAAAAGTTGTGGGAGTGGCATTGCACTGTTCGGCAATAAAACAAAGCTGATTATGAGGTTCTAAATATGAACGACATCTCGTAAAACTTTACACACACATCAGGCCGAGCAAATTTATCAATATTTTATACGTTAGTTGTGCAGCTTTTTTGAAATGGCTCGCCATGGCCCTCGAGAAATGTTAAAAAAAAGCAGCTCTGGTTGAGTGTTTCACCTCGCTTTTTGTAAATTTTATGGAGTACAGTGAACCCTCGGTTATCGCGGTTAATGGGGACCGAGACCACCCGCGAAAACTGAAAATCCGCGAAGTAGCGGCGCACCTTCAAAAATGCTTAAAAAAAATATACAATATATATAATAAATATATAAATATATATATATATATATATATATATATATATATATATATATATATATATATATACGGGGAGAGAGAGAGTGAAATTCATGTTATAACAAAAAAACCAAATTAATATTAAAACGTATTAATTTTTTATTCCCCAGCCATTATTTTTGTATTTATTTAATTACTCCGACTTTTACCTGCTGGTACGCCGTCCGGTGTGCCCTGTGAAATGAAAGGTGGCATTCTTTATTTATTTATTCATTCATAACTGACAGCCTCGCGCTCCGCTCGTGCCCGGGCAGAAGAGGTGCTCCAATTTGGCTTAACTGTGACACACGCCCGTCCTCCTCCCCCGGAGATTCCATTCGGTTAAACTTAGGGGCCGCTTGGCACCGCCCGTGCCCGGGGAAGGTGCTCCTCTTCGGCTTACTGTGACGCGAGCATGCCCTCCTCCTCCGGAGCTTCCATTCGGTTAAACTTAGGGGCCGCTTGGAACCGCCCGTGCCCGGGGAAGGTGCTCCTCTTTGGCTGACTGTGACGCGAGCATGCCCTCCTCCTCCGGAGCTTCCATTCGGTTAAACTTAGGGGCCGCTTGGCACCGCCCGTGCCCGGGGAAGGTGCTCCTCTACGGCTTAACTGCCACGCACGCTGGCCGGAGCTCTGGTACGGTCCGAACCGCGCGAAACGTCGCCACCGATCGTGTCCGGGGGAACGTGCTCTTCTTCGTCCACTCTCCTCTTCGCCCACGCTCTTCTTCGGCGCACGCCGGCCGTCTAACCGCTCCAGCGCCCCGTCGTGCCGCTCGGCGAAACTACAATGCCCCCGAATATTTTTTAGACCCGCGAAGCACTGAACCCGCGAAAGGTGAACCGCGAAGTAGCGAGGGTTCACTGTATGTATAAGACCAAGACCTACAAAAAAGTCTCTTGGAGCAATGAGCTAGGTTTTACAGGAAGTCGGCCATTTTGAATTTACTTAAAAGGGGGCGGGTCACCACAATGGACTTTGTGTAGAAATTATTATTGGGGCCCGAGCAGCGACGGCGGCGAGGTCCCTATTGTTTTTCTAGAAATTGTTATTAGGGCCCGAGCTGCGACGGCTGCGAGGTCCCTATTGTTTTTGTAGAAAATATTATTACTTTTATTATTATTATTATTATTATTATTAGGGCCTGAGCAGCGACCGCTGCGAAGTCCCTATTGTTTTTGTAGAAATTATTATTATTATTATTTTTCCGATTGTTCGATCGCATTTTTGACCCCCGAAACATGCACAAAAACTCACCAAACTTGGCAGTCTCATCGGGCATGGCGAAAAATTTGATATTTTAACGTCTAATATGAACAGGAAGTGAGTTATGAATTTTTGAAAGTCCGACTTTTGCCCTTTTTTGCATGTTTACAGGGGTCATTCTTTTGCACCCTGATCCTAAAGGCTTCATCTGATTGCCTTAAAATTCTGTCTGTAGCATCTGAAGACCTGGCACAAACACTGGGGCTAAAATTTTTTGTTTCCGAAATACTATATGACGGGGGCGGGGCATCAAAGTTTTCACTTAAGATTTCCTTCGCCGCAATGGACAAAATGCTTAATAACTCTCCTGCACATGCTGCTAAAAATCCAAAACTTCACATGTACATAAAGAGTCTGGACCTGAAGACATCTATATGTTTATATTCAGTTATACACCTTGCGCCAATCAATATCATTTTTTACATTTTGACGTACTGCACGGTGCCCTTTTAACGAATCTGATTGAAAATTGGCTAGAAAAGACTCAAGACATTGATCTTACTCTATCCCTATTTTTGTGACTTTCCTTCGAAGGGCGTGGGTATTACGGTGCCGCAGAGTCTGATTATTCTCCGTGGCAACAAAAGTTCCTGCAAAATGATTCAGATGATCCATCTTCTCGAAATTTTTCACATTTGAGGATATTCAGGCCCTGAAGACGGCTGCCAACTTATTTTTGATCGCAGTGGTAGCACCACCAACTGGTTAAAACAAATACAAATTATTTTCGTTGATTTTTTTCTCCGGGCAGGTTAACAAAATCTACCTTACATTTGCTCGGATGAGTGTTTAGGCCTTGAGGATGTCACAATACGAAAGTCTTTCGCCTTCTTCAGAGTGTCACATGATGGTGTCTTGTGGCCCGTCTTTATCAGCTGATGTTCCATGAGGGGGTGACTTACCTGTCACAAGAACGAAGGCAAGTCACGCCCCCCGCTGTCCGTTCACTCCGCCAAAATGCTGCTCCAGGTGGTAGAGAGGATGAAGGTTCCCTTGTCTCTGTTCATGGTTTTTATGCCTCGCTTGCAGATCTCAATGGCCTCTCTGATCCAGCGCTGTTGTTTGTTCTCTTCTGTGCGGATGACCCTGCCCTTCTCCCGGTCCATGATGTGGTTTTCCCTTTTGCAGTGGTCAGTGATTGCTGATTTGTAATGTTCATGTTGTGCTTGTTCTTTTACTGCTCTGATTTTTTAATTTTTTTGACAGGTAAGTCACACCCTCATGGAACATCAGCTGATAAAGACTGGTCTCAAGACACCATCATGCGACACTCTGAAGAAGGCGAAAGACTCGCCGAAACATGTCAGGTAAAAAATTAACCTAAAACATAAATGTCTGCTTTTAATGAATCAGTCAAATATCAATAATAAGAAGACAAAATGAACCTAATACAAATAAATGAATGCTTAATAACTCCCCTGCACATGCTCCTAAAAATCCAAACCTTCACCTGTAAATAAAACGTCCCGACCTGAAGACATCTTAATGTTATTATTTTGTTATACACACAGTGCCGCCAAGTGGAATCAAAAATTTGTTTTTATTTTAATTTTCACGTACTGCACGGTGCCCTTTTGACGAATCCGACTGAAAATTAGTCAGAAAAGACTCAAGACAATGATCTTACTCTCTGCCGAATTTTGTGACGTTTTGGCAAAAGGCGTGGCTATTAAGGTGCTGAAAAGTCCGATTGTACTTTGTGGCAACAAAAGCTCCGGCAACATGACTCAGATGATCCTATCTTCTCGAAGTTGTACACATTTGAGGATACTTCAGCCCTGAAGACATCTACCAACTTATTTTACATCATAGTAGTAGCGCCACCAACTGGTAAAAGCTAATACAAGTTATTTTCTTGGATGTTTTTCTCCGTGCAACTCAACATGGTCGCCCTCATATATGCTCGGATGACTGTTTCGGCCATGAGGATGTCACAATACGAAATTCATGATTTTTCGTGAAAAGTTGTGGGAGTGGCATTGCACTGTTCGGCAATAAAACAAAGCTGATTATGAGGTTCTAAATATGAACGACAACTCGTAAAACTTTACACACACATCAGGCCGAGCAAATTTATCAATATTTTATAAGTTAGTTGTGCAGCTTTTTTGAAATGGCTCGCCATGGCCCTCGAGAAATGTTAAAAAAAAGCAGCTCTGGTTGAGTGTTTCACCTCGCTTTTTGTAAATTTTATGGAGTACAGTGAACCCTCGGTTATCGCGGTTAATGGGGACCGAGACCACCCGTGAAAACTGAAAATCCGCGAAGTAGCGGCGCACCTTCAAAAATGCTTAAAAAAAATATACAATATATATAATAAATATATATATATATATATATATATATATATATATATATATATATATACGGGGAGAGAGAGAGTGAAATTCATTTTAGAACAAAAAAACCAAATTATTATTAAAACGTATTATTTTTTTATTCCCCAGCCATTCTTTTTGTATTTATTTAATTACTCCGACTTTTACCTGCTGGTACGCCGTCCGGTGTGCCCTGTGAAATGAAAGGTGGCATTCTTTATTTATTTATTCATTTATTCATTCATAACTGACAGCCTCGCGCTCCGCTCGTGCCCGGGCGGAAGAGGTGCTCCAATTCGGCTTAACTGTGACACACGCCCGCCCTCCTCCCCCGGAACTTCCATTCGGTTAAACTTAGGGGCCGCTTGGCACCGCCCGTGCCCGGGGAAGGTGCTCCTCTTCGGCTTACTGTGACGCGAGCATGCCCTCCTCCTCCGGAGCTTCCATTCAGTTAAACTTAGGGGCCGCTTGGAACCGCCCGTGCCCGGGGAAGGTGCTCCTCTTCGGCTTACTGTGACGCGAGCATGCCCTCCTCCTCCGGAGCTTCCATTCGGTTAAACTTAGGGGCCGCTTGGAACCGCCCGTGCCCGGGGAAGGTGCTCCTCTTCGGCTTACTGTGACGCGAGCATGCCCTCCTCCTCCGGAGCTTCCATTCGGTTAAACTTAGGGGCCGCTTGGCACCGCCCGTGCCCGGGGAAGGTGCTCCTCTACGGCTTAACTGCCACGCACGCCGGCCGGAGCTCTGGTACGGTCCGAACCGCGCGAAACGTCGCCACCGATCGTGTCCGGGAGAACGTGCTCTTCTTCGTCCACTCTCCTCTTCGCCCACGCTCTTCTTCGGCGCACGCCGGCCGTCTAACCGCTCCAGCGCCCCGTCGTGCCGCTCGGCGAAACTACAATGCCCCCGAATATTTTTTAGACCCGCGAAGCACTGAACCCGCGAAAGGTGAACCGCGAAGTAGCGAGGGTTCACTGTATGTATAAGACCAAGACCTACAAAAAAGTCTCTTGGAGCAATGAGCTAGGTTTTACAGGAAGTCGGCCATTTTGAATTTACTTAAAAGGGGGCGAGTCACCACAATGGACTTTGTGTAGAAATTATTATTGGGGCCCGAGCAGCGACGGCGGCGAGGTCCCTATTGTTTTTGTAGAAATTATTATTAGGGCCTGAGCAGCGACCGCTACGAGGTCCCCATTGTTTTTGTGGAAATTATTATTATTTTTATTATTATTATTATTAGGGCCCGAGCAGTGACCGCTGCGAGGTCCCTAGTGTTTTTCTAGAAATTGTTATTAGGGCCCGAGCTGCGACGGTATATATAGGTCCCTATTGTTTTTGTAGAAAATATTATTACTTTTATTATTATTAATATTATTATTATTATTATTAGGGCCTGAGCAGCGACCGCTGCGAAGTCCCTATTGTTTTTGTAGAAATTATTATTATTATTATTTTTCCGATTGTTCGATCGCATTTTTGACCCCCGAAACATGCACAAAAACTCACCAAACTTGGCAGTCTCATCGGGCATGGCGAAAAATTTGATATTTTAACGTCTAATATGAACAGGAAGTGAGTTATGAATTTTTGAAAGTCCGACTTTTGCCCTTTTTTGCATGTTTACAGGGGTCATTCTTTTGCACCCTGATCCTAAAGGCTTCATCTGATTGCCTTAAAATTAAAGGCAATTAAAATTCTGTCTGTAGCATCTGAAGACCTGGGACAAACACTGGGGCTAAAATTTTTTGTTTCCGAAATACTATATGACGGGGGCGGGGCTTCAAAGTTTTCACTTAAGATTTCCTTCGCCGCAATGGACAAAATGCTTAATAACTCTCCTGCACATGCTGCTAAAAATCCAAAACTTCACATGTACATAAAAAGTCTGTACCTGAAGACATCTATATGTTTATATTCAGTTATACACCTTGCGCCAATCAATATCATTTTTTACATTTTGACATACTGCACGGTGCCCTTTTAACGAATCTGATTGAAAATTGGCTAGAAAAGACTCAAGACATTGATCTTACTCTATCCCTATTTTTGTGACTTTCCTTCGAAGGGCGTGGCTATTACGGTGCCGCAGAGTCTGATTATTCTCCGTGGCAACAAAAGTTCCTGCAAAATGATTCAGATGATCCATCTTCTCGAAATTTTTCACATTTGAGGATATTCAGGCCCTGAAGACGGCTGCCAACTTATTTTTGATCGCAGTGGTAGCGCCACCAACTGGTTAAAACAAATACAAATTATTTTCGTTGATGTTTTTCTCCGGGCAGGTGAACAAAATCTACCTTATATTTGCTCGGATGACTGTTTCGGCCATGAGGATGTCACAATACGAAATTCGTCCTTTTTCGTGAAAAGTTGTGGGAGTGGCATTGCACTGTTCGGCAATAAAACAAAGCTGATTATGAGGTTCTAAATATGAACGACAACTCGTAAAACTTTACACACACATCAGGCCGAGCAAATTTATCAATATTTTATACGTTAGTTGTGCAGCTTTTTTGAAATGGCTCGCCATGGCCCTCGAGAAATGTTAAAAAAAGCAGCTCTGGTTGAGTGTTTCACCTCGCTTTTTGTAAATTTTATGGAGTACAGTGAACCCTCGGTTATCGCGGTTAACGGGGACCGAGACCACCCGCGAAAACTGAAAATCCGCGAAGTAGCGGCGCACCTTCAAAAATGCTTAAAAAAAATAAACAATATATATAATAAATATATATATATATATATATATATATATATATATATATATATATATATATATACGGGGAGAGAGAGAGTGAAATTCATGTTATAACAAAAAAACCAAATTATTATTAAAACGTATTATTTTTTTATTCCCCAGCCATTCTTTTAGTATTTATTTAATTACTCCGACTTTTACCTGCTGGTACGCCGTCCGGTGTGCCCTGTGAAATGAAAGGTGGCATTCTTTATTTATTTATTCATTTATTCATTCATAACTGACAGCCTCGCGCTCCGCTCGTGCCCGGGCAGAAGAGGTGCTCCAATTTGGCTTAACTGTGACACACGCCCGCCCTCCGCCCCCGGAGCTTCCATTCGGTTAAACTTAGGGGCCGCTTGGCACCGCCCGTGCCCGGGGAAGGTGCTCCTCTTCGGCTTACTGTGACGCGAGCATGCCCTCCTCCTCCGGAGCTTCCATTCGGTTAAACTTAGGGGCCGCTTGGAACCGCCCGTGCCCGGGGAAGGTGCTCCTCTACGGCTTAACTGCCACGCACGCCGGCCGGAGCTCTGGTACGTTCCGAACCGCGCGAAACGTCGCCACCGATCGTGTCCGGGGGAACGTGCTCTTCTTCGTCCACTCTCCTCTTCGCCCACGCTCTTCTTCGGCGCACGCCGGCCGTCTAACCGCTCCAGCGCCCCGTCGTGCCGCTCGGCGAAACTACAATGCCCCCGAATATTTTTTAGACCCGCGAAGCACTGAACCCGCGAAAGGTGAACCGCGAAGTAGCGAGGGTTCACTGTATGTATAAGACCAAGACCTACAAAAAAGTCTCTTGGAGCAATGAGCTAGGTTTTACAGGAAGTCGGCCATTTTGAATTTACTTAAAAGGGGGCGGGTCACCACAATGGACTTTGTGTAGAAATTATTATTGGGGCCCGAGCAGCGACCGCGGCCAGGTCCCTATTGTTTTTGTAGAAAACATTATTACTTTTATTATTATTATTATTATTATTATTAGGGCCTGAGCAGCGACCGCTGCGAAGTCCCTATTGTTTTTGTAGAAATTATTATTATTATTATTTTTCCGATTGTTCGATCGCATTTTTGACCCCCGAAACATGCACAAAAACTCACCAAACTTGGCAGTCTCATCGGGCATGGCGAAAAATTTGATATTTTAACGTCTAATATGAACAGGAAGTGAGTTATGAATTTTTGAAAGTCCGACTTTTGCCCTTTTTTGCATGTTTACAGGGGTCATTCTTTTGCACCCTGATCCTAAAGGCTTCATCTGATTGCCTTAAAATTCTGTCTGTAGCATCTGAAGACCTGGGACAAACACTGGGGCTAAAATTTTTTGTTTCCGAAATACTATATGACGGGGGCGGGGCTTCAAAGTTTTCACTTAAGATTTCCTTCGCCGCAATGGACAAAATGCTTAATAACTCTCCTGCACATGCTGCTAAAAATCCAAAACTTCACATGTACATAAAGAGTCTGTACCTGAAGACATCTATATGTTTATATTCAGTTATACACCTTGCGCCAATCAATATCATTTTTTACATTTTGACGTACTGCATGGTGCCCTTTTAACGAATCCGATTGAAAATTGGCTAGAAAAGACTCAAGACATTGATCTTACTCTATCCCTATTTTTGTGACTTTCCTTCGAAGGGCGTGGGTATTACGGTGCCGCAGAGTCTGATTATTCTCCGTGGCAACAAAAGTTCCTGCAAAATGATTCAGATGATCCATCTTCTCGAAATTTTTCACATTTGAGGATATTCAGGCCCTGAAGACGGCTGCCAACTTATTTTTGATCGCAGTGGTAGCACCACCAACTGGTTAAAACAAATACAAATTATTTTCGTTGATTTTTTTCTCCGGGCAGGTTAACAAAATCTACCTTACATTTGCTCGGATGAGTGTTTAGGCCTTGAGGATGTCACAATACGAAAGTCTTTCGCCTTCTTCAGAGTGTCACATGATGGTGTCTTGTGGCCCGTCTTTATCAGCTGATGTTCCATGAGGGCGTGACTTACCTGTCACAAGAACGAAGGCAAGTCACGCCCCCCGCTGTCCGTTCACTCCGCCAAAATGCTGCTCCAGGTGGTAGAGAGGATGAAGGCTCCCTTGTCTCTGTTCATGGTTTTTATGCCTCGCTTGCAGATCTCAATGGCCTCTCTGATCCAGCGCTGTTGTTTGTTCTCTTCTGTGCGGATGACCCTGCCCTTCTCCCGGTCCATGATGTGGTTTTCCCTTTTGCAGTGGTCAGTGATTGCTGATTTGTAATGTTCATGTTGTGCTTGTTCTTTTACTGCTCTGATTTTTTAATTTTTTTGACAGGTAAGTCACACCCTCATGGAACATCAGCTGATAAAGACTGGTCTCAAGACACCATCATGCGACACTCTGAAGAAGGCGAAAGACTCGCCGAAACATGTCAGGTAAAAAATTAACCTAAAACATAAATGTCTGCTTTTAATGAATCAGTCAAATATCAATAATAAGAAGACAAAATGAACCTAATACAAATAAATGAATGCTTAATAACTCCCCTGCACATGCTCCTAAAAATCCAAACCTTCCCCTGTAAATAAAACGTCCCGACCTGAAGACATCTTAATGTTATTATTTTGTTATACACACAGTGCCGCCAAGTGGAATCAAAAATTTGTTTTTATTTTAATTTTCACGTACTGCACGGTGCCCTTTTGACGAATCCGACTGAAAATTAGTCAGAAAAGACTCAAGACAATGATCTTACTCTCTGCCGAATTTTGTGACGTTTTGGCAAAAGGCGTGGCTATTAAGGTGCTGAAAAGTCCGATTGTACTTTGTGGCAACAAAAGCTCCGGCAACATGACTCAGATGATCCTATCTTCTCGAAGTTGTACACATTTGAGGATACTTCAGCCCTGAAGACATCTACCAACTTATTTTCCATCGTAGTAGTAGCGCCACCAACTGGTAAAAGCTAATACAAGTTATTTTCTTGGATGTTTTTCTCCGTGCAACTCAACATGGTCGCCCTCATATATGCTCGGATGACTGTTTCGGCCATGAGGATGTCACAATACGAAATTCATGATTTTTCGTGATAAGTTGTGGGAGTGGCATTGCACTGTTCGGCAATAAAACAAAGCTGATTATGAGGTTCTAAATATGAACGACAACTCGTAAAACTTTACACACACATCAGGCCGAGCAAATTTATCAATATTTTATAAGTTAGTTGTGCAGCTTTTTTGAAATGGCTCGCCATGGCCCTCGAGAAATGTTAAAAAAAAGCAGCTCTGGTTGAGTGTTTCACCTCGCTTTTTGTAAATTTTATGGAGTACAGTGAACCCTCGGTTATCGCGGTTAATGGGGACCGAGACCACCCGCGAAAACTGAAAATCCGCGAAGTAGCGGCGCACCTTCAAAAATGCTGAAAAAAAATATACAATATATATAATAAATATATATATATATATATATATATATATATATATATATATATACGGGGAGAGAGAGAGTGAAATTCATTTTAGAACAAAAAAACCAAATTATTATTAAAACGTTTTATTTTTTTATTCCCCAGCCATTCTTTTTGTATTTATTTAATTACTCCGACTTTTACCTGCTGGTACGCCGTCCGGTGTGCCCTGTGAAATGAAAGGTGGCATTCTTTATTTATTTATTCATTTATTCATTCATAACTGACAGCCTCGCGCTCCGCTCGTGCCCGGGCGGAAGAGGTGCTCCAATTCGGCTTAACTGTGACACACGCCCGCCCTCCTCCCCCGGAACTTCCATTCGGTTAAACTTAGGGGCCGCTTGGCACCGCCCGTGCCCGGGGAAGGTGCTCCTCTTCGGCTTACTGTGACGCGAGCATGCCCTCCTCCTCCGGAGCTTCCATTCAGTTAAACTTAGGGGCCGCTTGGAACCGCCCGTGCCCGGGGAAGGTGCTCCTCTTCGGCTTACTGTGACGCGAGCATGCCCTCCTCCTCCGGAGCTTCCATTCGGTTAAACTTAGGGGCCGCTTGGAACCGCCCGTGCCCGGGGAAGGTGCTCCTCTTCGGCTTACTGTGACGCGAGCATGCCCTCCTCCTCCGGAGCTTCCATTCGGTTAAACTTAGGGGCCGCTTGGCACCGCCCGTGCCCGGGGAAGGTGCTCCTCTACGGCTTAACTGCCACGCACGCCGGCCGGAGCTCTGGTACGGTCCGAACCGCGCGAAACGTCGCCACCGATCGTGTCCGGGAGAACGTGCTCTTCTTCGTCCACTCTCCTCTTCGCCCACGCTCTTCTTCGGCGCACGCCGGCCGTCTAACCGCTCCAGCGCCCCGTCGTGCCGCTCGGCGAAACTACAATGCCCCCGAATATTTTTTAGACCCGCGAAGCACTGAACCCGCGAAAGGTGAACCGCGAAGTAGCGAGGGTTCACTGTATGGATAAGACCAAGACCTACAAAAAAGTCTCTTGGAGCAATGAGCTAGGTTTTACAGGAAGTCGGCCATTTTGAATTTACTTAAAAGGGGGCGAGTCACCACAATGGACTTTGTGTAGAAATTATTATTGGGGCCCGAGCAGCGACGGCGGCGAGGTCCCTATTGTTTTTGTAGAAATTATTATTAGGGCCTGAGCAGCGACCGCTACGAGGTCCCCATTGTTTTTGTGGAAATTATTATTATTTTTATTATTATTATTATTAGGGCCCGAGCAGTGACCGCTGCGAGGTCCCTATTGTTTTTCTAGAAATTGTTATTAGGGCCCGAGCTGCGACGGCTGCGAGGTCCCTATTGTTTTTGTAGAAAATATTATTACTTTTATTATTATTAATATTATTATTATTATTATTAGGGCCTGAGCAGCGACCGCTGCGAAGTCCCTATTGTTTTTGTAGAAATTATTATTATTATTATTTTTCCGATTGTTCGATCGCATTTTTGACCCCCGAAACATGCACAAAAACTCACCAAACTTGGCAGTCTCATCGGGCATGGCGAAAAATTTGATATTTTAACGTCTAATATGAACAGGAAGTGAGTTATGAATTTTTGAAAGTCCGACTTTTGCCCTTTTTTGCATGTTTACAGGGGTCATTCTTTTGCACCCTGATCCTAAAGGCTTCATCTGATTGCCTTAAAATTCTGTCTGTAGCATCTGAAGACCTGGGACAAACACTGGGGCTAAAATTTTTTGTTTCCGAAATACTATATGACGGGGGCGGGGCTTCAAAGTTTTCACTTAAGATTTCCTTCGCCGCAATGGACAAAATGCTTAATAACTCTCCTGCACATGCTGCTAAAAATCCAAAACTTCACATGTACATAAAGAGTCTGTACCTGAAGACATCTATATGTTTATATTCAGTTATACACCTTGCGCCAATCAATATCATTTTTTACATTTTGACGTACTGCATGGTGCCCTTTTAACGAATCCGATTGAAAATTGGCTAGAAAAGACTCAAGACATTGATCTTACTCTATCCCTATTTTTATGACTTTCCTTCAAAGGGCGTGGCTATTACGGTGCCGCAGAGTCTGATTATTCTCCGTGGCAACAAAAGTTCCTGCAAAATGATTCAGATGATCCATCTTCTGGAAATCTTTCACATTTGAGGATATTCAGGCCCTGAAGACGGCTGCCAACTTATTTTTGATCGCAGTGGTAGCGCCACCAACTGGTTAAAACAAATACAAATTATTTTCGTTGATGTTTTTCTCCGGGCAGGTGAACAAAATCTACCTTATATTTGCTCGGATGAGTGTTTAGGCCTTGAGCATGTCACAATACAAAAGTCTTTCGCCTTCTTCAGAGTGTCACATGATGCTGTCTTGTGACCCGTCTTTATCAGCTGATGTTCCATGAGGGCGTGACTTACCTGTCACAAGAATGAAGGCAAGTCACGCCCCCCGCTGTCCGTTCACTCCGCCAAGATGCTGGTCCAGGTGGTAGAGAGGATGAAGGCTCCCTTGTCTCTGTTCATGGTTTTTATGCCTCGCTTGCAGATCTCAATGGCCTCTCTGATCCAGCGCTGTTGTTTGTTCTCTTCTGTGCGGATGACCCTGCCCTTCTCCCGGTCCATGATGTGGTTTTCCCTTTTGCAGTGGTCAGTGATTGCTGATTTGTAATGTTCATGTTGTGCTTGTTCTTTTACTGCTCTGATTTTTTCATTTTTTTGACAGGTAAGTCACACCCTCATGGAACATCAGCTGATAAAGACGGGTCTCAAGACACCATCATGCGACACTCTGAAGAAGGCGAAAGACTCGCCGAAACATGTCAGGTAAAAAATTAACCTAAAACATAATTGTCTGCTTTTAATGAATCAGTCAAATATCAATAATAAGAAGACAAAATGAACCTAATACAAATAAATGAATGCTTAATAACTCCCCTGCACATGCTCCTAAAAATCCAAACCTTCACCTGTAAATAAAACGTCCCGACCTGAAGACATCTTAATGTTATTATTTTGTTATACACACAGTGCCGCCAAGTGGAATCAAAAATTAGTTTTTATTTTAATTTTCACGTACTGCACGGTGCCCTTTTGACGAATCCGACTGAAAATGAGTCAGAAAAGACTCAAGACAATGATCTTACTCTCTGCCGAATTTTGTGACGTTTTGGCAAAAGGCGTGGCTATTAAGGTGCTGAAAAGTCCGATTGTACTCTGTGGCAACAAAAGCTCCGGCAACATGACTCAGATGATCCTATCTTCTCGAAGTTGTACACATTTGAGGATACTTCAGCCCTGAAGACATCTACCAACTTATTTTCCATCGTAGTAGTAGCGCCACCAACTGGTAAAAGCTAATACAAGTTATTTTCTTGGATGTTTTTCTCCGTGCAACTCAACAAGGTCGCCCTCATATATGCTCGGATGACTGTTTCGGCCATGAGGATGTCACAATACGAAATTCGTCCTTTTTCATGAAAAGTTGTGGGAGTGGCATTGCACTGTTCGGCAATAAAACAAAGCTGATTATGAGGTTCTAAATATGAACGACAACTCGTAAAACTTTACACACACATCAGGCCGAGCAAATTTATCAATATTTTATACGTTAGTTGTGCAGCTTTTTTGAAATGGCTCGCCATGGCCCTCGAGAAATGTTAAAAAAAGCAGCTCTGGTTGAGTGTTTCACCTCGCTTTTTGTAAATTTTATGGAGTACAGTGAACCCTCGGTTATCGCGGTTAACGGGGACCGAGACCACCCGCGAAAACTGAAAATCCGCGAAGTAGCGGCGCACCTTCAAAAATGCTTAAAAAAAATAAACAATATATATAATAAATATATATATATATATATATATATATATATATATATATATATATATACGGGGAGAGAGAGAGTGAAATTCATGTTATAACAAAAAAACCAAATTATTATTAAAACGTATTATTTTTTTATTCCCCAGCCATTCTTTTAGTATTTATTTAATTACTCCGACTTTTACCTGCTGGTACGCCGTCCGGTGTGCCCTGTGAAATGAAAGGTGGCATTCTTTATTTATTTATTCATTTATTCATTCATAACTGACAGCCTCGCGCTCCGCTCGTGCCCGGGCAGAAGAGGTGCTCCAATTTGGCTTAACTGTGACACACGCCCGCCCTCCTCCCCCGGAGCTTCCATTCGGTTAAACTTAGGGGCCGCTTGGCACCGCCCGTGCCCGGGGAAGGTGCTCCTCTTCGGCTTACTGTGACGCGAGCATGCCCTCCTCCTCCGGAGCTTCCATTCGGTTAAACTTAGGGGCCGCTTGGAACCGCCCGTGCCCGGGGAAGGTGCTCCTCTACGGCTTAACTGCCACGCACGCCGGCCGGAGCTCTGGTACGGTCCGAACCGCGCGAAACGTCGCCACCGATCGTGTCCGGGGGAACGTGCTCTTCTTCGTCCACTCTCCTCTTCGCCCACGCTCTTCTTCGGCGCACGCCGGCCGTCTAACCGCTCCAGCGCCCCGTCGTGCCGCTCGGCGAAACTACAATGCCCCCGAATATTTTTTAGACCCGCGAAGCACTGAACCCGCGAAAGGTGAACCGCGAAGTAGCGAGGGTTCACTGTATGTATAAGACCAAGACCTACAAAAAAGTCTCTTGGAGCAATGAGCTAGGTTTTACAGGAAGTCGGCCATTTTGAATTTACTTAAAAGGGGGCGGGTCACCACAATGGACTTTGTGTAGAAATTATTATTGGGCCCCGAGCAGCGACCGCGGCGAGGTCCCTATTGTTTTTGTAGAAAACATTATTACTTTTATTATTATTATTATTATTATTATTAGGGCCTGAGCAGCGACCGCTGCGAAGTCCCTATTGTTTTTGTAGAAATTATTATTATTATTATTTTTCCGATTGTTCGATCGCATTTTTGACCCCCGAAACATGCACAAAAACTCACCAAACTTGGCAGTCTCATCGGGCATGGCGAAAAATTTGATATTTTAACGTCTAATATGAACAGGAAGTGAGTTATGAATTTTTGAAAGTCCGACTTTTGCCCTTTTTTGCATGTTTACAGGGGTCATTCTTTTGCACCCTGATCCTAAAGGCTTCATCTGATTGCCTTAAAATTCTGTCTGTAGCATCTGAAGACCTGGGACAAACACTGGGGCTAAAATTTTTTGTTTCCGAAATACTATATGACGGGGGCGGGGCTTCAAAGTTTTCACTTAAGATTTCCTTCGCCGCAATGGACAAAATGCTTAATAACATTCCTGCACATGCTGCTAAAAATCCAAAACTTCACATGTACATAAAGAGTCTGTACCTGAAGACATCTATATGTTTATATTCAGTTATACACCTTGCGCCAATCAATATCAATTTTTACATTTTGACGTACTGCACGGTGCCCTTTTAACGAATCTGATTGAAAATTGGCTAGAAAAGACTCAAGACATTGATCTTACTCTATCCCTATTTTTGTGACTTTCCTTCGAAGGGCGTGGCTATTACGGTGCCGCAGAGTCTGATTATTCTCCGTGGCAACAAAAGTTCCTGCAAAATGATTCAGATGATCCATCTTCTCGAAATTTTTCACATTTGAGGATATTCAGGCCCTGAAGACGGCTGCCAACTTATTTTTGATCGCAGTGGTAGCGCCACCAACTGGTTAAAACAAATACAAATTATTTTCGTTGATTTTTTTCTCCGGGCAGGTTAACAAAATCTACCTTACATTTGCTCGGATGAGTGTTTAGGCCTTGAGGATGTCACAATACGAAAGTCTTTCGCCTTCTTCAGAGTGTCACATGATGGTGTCTTGTGGCCCGTCTTTATCAGCTGATGTTCCATGAGGGCGTGACTTACCTGTCACAAGAATGAAGGCAAGTCACGCCCCCCGCTGTCCGTTCACTCCGCCAAAATGCTGCTCCAGGTGGTAGAGAGGATGAAGGCTCCCTTGTCTCTGTTCATGGTTTTTATGCCTCGCTTGCAGATCTCAATGGCCTCTCTGATCCAGCGCTGTTGTTTGTTCTCTTCGGTGCGGATGACCCTGCCCTTCTCCCGGTCCATGATGTGGTTTTCCCTTTTGCAGTGGTCAGTGATTGCTGATTTGTAATGTTCATGTTGTGCTTGTTCTTTTACTGCTCTGATTTTTTCATTTTTTTGACAGGTAAGTCACACTCTCATGGAACATCAGCTGATAAAGACGGGTCTCAAGACACCATCATGCGACACTCTGAAGAAGGCAAAAGACTCGCCGAAACATGTCAGGTAAAAAATTAACCTAAAACATAATTGTCTGCTTTTAATGAATCAGTCAAATATCAATAATAAGAAGACAAAATGAACCTAATACAAATAAATGAATGCTTAATAACTCCCCTGCACATGCTCCTAAAAATCCAAACCTTCACCTGTAAATAAAACGTCCCGACCTGAAGACATCTTAATGTTATTATTTTGTTATACACACAGCGCCGCCAAGTGGAATCAAAAATTTGTTTTTATTTTAATTTTCACGTACTGCACGGTGCCCTTTTGACGAATCCGACTGAAAATTAGTCAGAAAAGACTCAAGACAATGATCTTACTCTCTGCCGAATTTTGTGACGTTTTGGCAAAAGGCGTGGCTATTACGGTGCTGAAAAGTCCGATTGTACTCTGTGGCAACAAAAGCTCCGGCAACATGACTCAGATGATCCTATCTTCTCGAAGTTGTACACATTTGAGGATACTTCAGCCCAGAAGACATCTACCAACTTATTTTACATCGTAGTAGTAGCGCCACCAACTGGTAAAAGCTAATACAAGTTATTTTCTTGGATGTTTTTCTCCGTGCAACTCAACAAGGTCGCCCTCATATATGCTCGGATGACTGTTTCGGCCATGAGGATGTCACAATACGAAATTAGTCCTTTTTCGTGAAAAGTTGTGGGAGTGGCATTGCACTGTTCGGCAATAAAACAACGCTGATTATGAGGTTCTAAATATGAACGACAACTCGTGAAACTTTACACACACATCAGGCCGAGCAAATTTATCAATATTTTATACGTTAGTTGTGCAGCTTTTTTTAAATGGCTCGCCATGGCCCTCGAGAAATGTTCAAAAAAGCAGCCCTGATTGAGTGTTTCACCTCGCTTTTTGTAAATTTTATGGAGTACAGTGAACCCTCGGTTATCGCGGTTAATGGGGACCGAGACCACCCGCGAAAACTGAAAATCCGCGAAGTAGCGGCGCACCTTCAAAAATGCTTAAAAAAAATATACAATATATATATATATAGATATATATATATATATATATATATATATATATACGGGGAGAGAGAGAGTGAAATTCATTTTATAACAAAAAAAACAAATTATTATTAAAACGTATTATTTTTTTATTCCCCAGCCATTCTTTTTGTATTTATTTAATTACTCCGACTTTTACCTGCTGGTACGCCGTCCGGTGTGCCCTGTGAAATGAAAGGTGGCATTCTTTATTTATTTATTCATTTATTCATTCATAACTGACAGCCTCGCGCTCCGCTCGTGCCCGGGCGGAAGAGGTGCTCCAATTCGGCTTAACTGTGACACACGCCCGCCCTCCTCCCCCGGAACTTCCATTCTGTTAAACTTAGGGGCCGCTTGGCACCGCCCGTGCCCGGGGAAGGTGCTCCTCTTCGGCTTACTGTGACGCGAGCATGCCCTCCTCCTCCGGAGCTTCCATTCAGTTAAACTTAGGGGCCGCTTGGAACCGCCCGTGCCCGGGGAAGGTGCTCCTCTTCGGCTTACTGTGACGCGAGCATGCCCTCCTCCTCCGGAGCTTCCATTCGGTTAAACTTAGGGGCCGCTTGGAACCGCCCGTGCCCGGGGAAGGTGCTCCTCTTCGGCTTACTGTGACGCGAGCATGCCCTCCTCCTCCGGAGCTTCCATTCGGTTAAACTTAGGGGCCGCTTGGCACCGCCCGTGCCCGGGGAAGGTGCTCCTCTACGGCTTAACTGCCACGCACGCCGGCCGGAGCTCTGGTACGGTCCGAACCGCGCGAAACGTCGCCACCGATCGTGTCCGGGAGAACGTGCTCTTCTTCGTCCACTCTCCTCTTCGCCCACGCTCTTCTTCGGCGCACGCCGGCCGTCTAACCGCTCCAGCGCCCCATTTGAGGATATTCAGGCCCTGAAGACGGCTGCCAACTTATTTTTGATCGCAGTGGTAGCGCCACCAACTGGTTAAAACAAATACAAATTATTTTCGTTGATTTTTTTCTCCGGGCAGGTTAACAAAATCTACCTTACATTTGCTCGGATGAGTGTTTAGGCCTTGAGGATGTCACAATACGAAAGTCTTTCGCCTTCTTCAGAGTGTCACATGATGGTGTCTTGTGGCCCGTCTTTATCAGCTGATGTTCCATGAGGGCGTGACTTACCTGTCACAAGAATGAAGGCAAGTCACGCCCCCCGCTGTCCGTTCACTCCGCCAAAATGCTGCTCCAGGTGGTAGGTGCTCCAATTCGGCTTAACTGTGACACACGCCCGCCCTCCTCCCCCGGAACTTCCATTCTGTTAAACTTAGGGGCCGCTTGGCACCGCCCGTGCCCGGGGAAGGTGCTCCTCTTCGGCTTACTGTGACGCGAGCATGCCCTCCTCCTCCGGAGCTTCCATTCAGTTAAACTTAGGGGCCGCTTGGAACCGCCCGTGCCCGGGGAAGATGCTCCTCTTCGGCTTACTGTGACGCGAGCATGCCCTCCTCCTCCGGAGCTTCCATTCGGTTAAACTTAGGGGCCGCTTGGAACCGCCCGTGCCCGGGGAAGGTGCTCCTCTTCGGCTTACTGTGACGCGAGCATGCCCTCCTCCTCCGGAGCTTCCATTCGGTTAAACTTAGGGGCCGCTTGGCACCGCCCGTGCCCGGGGAAGGTGCTCCTCTACGGCTTAACTGCCACGCACGCCGGCCGGAGCTCTGGTACGGTCCGAACCGCGCGAAACGTCGCCACCGATCGTGTCCGGGAGAACGTGCTCTTCTTCGTCCACTCTCCTCTTCACCCACGCTCTTCTTCGGCGCACGCCGGCCGTCTAACCGCTCCAGCGCCCCATTTGAGGATATTCAGGCCCTGAAGACGGCTGCCAACTAATTTTTGATCGCAGTGGTAGCACCACCAACTGGTTAAAACAAATACAAATTATTTTCGCTCGGCGAAACTACAATGCCCCCGAATATTTTTTAGACCCGCGAAGCACTGAACCCGCGAAAGGTGAACCGCGAAGTAGCGAGGGTTCACTGTATGTATAAGACCAAGACCTACAAAAAAGTCTCTTGGAGCAATGAGCTAGGTTTTACAGGAAGTCGGCCATTTTGAATTTACTTAAAAGGGGGCGGGTCACCACAATGGACTTTGTGTAGAAATTATTATTGGGGCCCGAGCAGCGACGGCGGCGAGGTCCCTATTGTTTTTGTAGAAATTATTATTAGGGCCTGAGCAGCGACCGCTACGAGGTCCCCATTGTTTTTGTGGAAATTATTATTATTTTTATTATTATTATTATTAGGGCCCGAGCAGTGACCGCTGCGAGGTCCCTATTGTTTTTCTAGAAATTGTTATTAGGGCCCGAGCTGCGACGGCTGCGAGGTCCCTATTGTTTTTGTAGAAAATATTATTACTTTTATTATTATTTATATTATTATTATTATTATTAGGGCCTGAGCAGCGACCGCTGCGAAGTACCTATTGTTTTTGTAGAAATTATTATTATTATTATTTTTCCGATTGTTCGATCGCATTTTTGCCCCCCGAAACATGCACAAAAACTCACCAAACTTGGCAGTCTCATCGGGCATGGCGAAAGATTTGATATTTTAACGTCTAATATGAACAGGAAGTGAGTTATGAATTTTTGAAAGTCCGACTTTTGCCCTTTTTTGCATGTTTACAGGGGTCATTCTTTTGCACCCTGATCCTAAAGGCTTCATCTGATTGCCTTAAAATTCTGTCTGTAGCATCTGAAGACCTGGGACAAACACTGGGGCTAAAATTTTTTGTTTCCGAAATACTATATGACGGGGGCGGGTCTTCAAAGTTTTCACTTAAGATTTCCTTCGCCGCAATGGACAAAATGCTTAATAACTCTCCTGCACATGCTGCTAAAAATCCAAAACTTCACATGTACATAAAAAGTCTGTACCTGAAGACATCTATATGTTTATATTCAGTTATACACCTTGCGCCAATCAATATCATTTTTTACATTTTGACGTACTGCACGGTGCCCTTTTAACGAATCTGATTGAAAATTGGCTAGAAAAGACTCAAGACATTGATCTTACTCTATCCCTATTTTTGTGACTTTCCTTCGAAGGGCGTGGCTATTACGGTGCCGCAGAGTCTGATTATTCTCAGTGGCAACAAAAGTTCCTGCAAAATGATTCAGATGATCCATCTTCTCGAAATTTTTCACATTTGAGGATATTCAGGCCCTGAAGACGGCTGCCAACTTATTTTTGATCGCAGTGGTAGCGCCACCAACTGGTTAAAACAAATACAAATTATTTTCGTTGATGTTTTTCTCCGGGCAGGTGAACAAAATCTACCTTATATTTGCTCGGATGAGTGTTTAGGCCTTGAGCATGTCACAATACGAAAGTCTTTCGCCTTCTTCAGAGTGTCACATGATGCTGTCTTGTGACCCGTCTTTATCAGCTGATGTTCCATGAGGGCGTGACTTACCTGTCACAAGAATGAAGGCAAGTCACGCCCCCCGCTGTCCGTTCACTCCGCCAAAATGCTGCTCCAGGTGGTAGAGAGGATGAAGGCTCCCTTGTCTCTGTTCATGGTTTTTATGCCTCGCTTGCAGATCTCAATGGCCTCTCTGATCCAGCGCTGTTGTTTGTTCTCTTCGGTGCGGATGACCCTGCCCTTCTCCCGGTCCATGATGTGGTTTTCCCTTTTGCAGTGGTCAGTGATTGCTGATTTGTAATGTTCATGTTGTGCTTGTTCTTTTACTGCTCTGATTTTTTCATTTTTTTGACAGGTAAGTCACACCCTCATGGAACATCAGCTGATAAAGACGGGTCTCAAGACACCATCATGCGACACTCTGAAGAAGGCAAAAGACTCGCCGAAACATGTCAGGTAAAAAATTAACCTAAAACATAATTGTCTGCTTTTAATGAATCAGTCAAATATCAATAATAAGAAGACAAAATGAACCTAATACAAATAAATGAATGCTTAATAACTCCCCTGCACATGCTCCTAAAAATCCAAACCTTCACCTGTAAATAAAACGTCCCGACCTGAAGACATCTTAATGTTATTATTTTGTTATACACACAGCGCCGCCAAGTGGAATCAAAAATTTGTTTTTATTTTAATTTTCACGTACTGCACGGTGCCCTTTTGACGAATCCGACTGAAAATTAGTCAGAAAAGACTCAAGACAATGATCTTACTTTCTGCCGAATTTTGTGACGTTTTGGCAAAAGGCGTGGCTATTACGGTGCTGAAAAGTCCGATTGTACTCTGTGGCAACAAAAGCTCCGGCAACATGACTCAGATGATCCTATCTTCTCGAAGTTGTACACATTTGAGGATACTTCAGCCCAGAAGACATCTACCAACTTATTTTACATCGTAGTAGTAGCGCCACCAACTGGTAAAAGCTAATACAAGTTATTTTCTTGGATGTTTTTCTCCGTGCAACTCAACAAGGTCGCCCTCATATATGCTCGGATGACTGTTTCGGCCATGAGGATGTCACAATACGAAATTAGTCCTTTTTCGTGAAAAGTTGTGGGAGTGGCATTGCACTGTTCGGCAATAAAACAACGCTGATTATGAGGTTCTAAATATGAACGACAACTCGTGAAACTTTACACACACATCAGGCCGAGCAAATTTATCAATATTTTATACGTTAGTTGTGCAGCTTTTTTGAAATGGCTCGCCATGGCCCTCGAGAAATGTTCAAAAAAGCAGCCCTGATTGAGTGTTTCACCTCGCTTTTTGTAAATTTTATGGAGTACAGTGAACCCTCGGTTATCGCGGTTAATGGGGACCGAGACCACCCGCGAAAACTGAAAATCCGCGAAGTAGCGGCGCACCTTCAAAAATGCTTAAAAAAAATATACAATATATATATATATAGATATATATATATATATATATATATATATATATACGGGGAGAGAGAGAGTGAAATTCATTTTATAACAAAAAAACCAAATTATTATTAAAACGTATTATTTTTTTATTCCCCAGCCATTCTTTTTGTATTTATTTAATTACTCCGACTTTTACCTGCTGGTACGCCGTCCGGTGTGCCCTGTGAAATGAAAGGTGGCATTCTTTATTTATTTATTCATTTATTCATTCATAACTGACAGCCTCGCGCTCCGCTCGTGCCCGGGCGGAAGAGGTGCTCCAATTCGGCTTAACTGTGACACACGCCCGCCCTCCTCCCCCGGAACTTCCATTCTGTTAAACTTAGGGGCCGCTTGGCACCGCCCGTGCCCGGGGAAGGTGCTCCTCTTCGGCTTACTGTGACGCGAGCATGCCCTCCTCCTCCGGAGCTTCCATTCAGTTAAACTTAGGGGCCGCTTGGAACCGCCCGTGCCCGGGGAAGGTGCTCCTCTTCGGCTTACTGTGACGCGAGCATGCCCTCCTCTTCCGGAGCTTCCATTCGGTTAAACTTAGGGGCCGCTTGGAACCGCCCGTGCCCGGGGAAGGTGCTCCTCTTCGGCTTACTGTGACGCGAGCATGCCCTCCTCCTCCGGAGCTTCCATTCGGTTAAACTTAGGGGCCGCTTGGCACCGCCCGTGCCCGGGGAAGGTGCTCCTCTACGGCTTAACTGCCACGCACGCCGGCCGGAGCTCTGGTACGGTCCGAACCGCGCGAAACGTCGCCACCGATCGTGTCCGGGAGAACGTGCTCTTCTTCGTCCACTCTCCTCTTCGCCCACGCTCTTCTTCGGCGCACGCCGGCCGTCTAACCGCTCCAGCGCCCCGTCGTGCCGCTCGGCGAAACTACAATGCCCCCGAATATTTTTTAGACCCGCGAAGCACTGAACCCGCGAAAGGTGAACCGCGAAGTAGCGAGGGTTCACTGTATGTATAAGACCAAGACCTACAAAAAAGTCTCTTGGAGCAATGAGCTAGGTTTTACAGGAAGTCGGCCATTTTGAATTTACCTAAAAGGGGGCGGGTCACCACAATGGACTTTGTGTAGAAATTATTATTGGGGCCCGAGCAGCGACGGCGGCGAGGTCCCTATTGTTTTTGTAGAAATTATTAATAGGGCCTGAGCAGCGACCGCTACGAGGTCCCCATTGTTTTTGTGGAAATTATTATTATTTTTATTATTATTATTATTAGGGCCCGAGCAGTGACCGCTGCGAGGTCCCTATTGTTTTTCTAGAAATTGTTATTAGGGCCCGAGCTGCGACGGCTGCGAGGTCCCTATTGTTTTTGTAGAAAATATTATTACTTTTATTATTATTAATATTATTATTATTATTATTAGGGCCTGAGCAGCGACCGCTGCGAAGTCCCTATTGTTTTTGTAGAAATTATTATTATTATTATTTTTCCGATTGTTCGATCGCATTTTTGACCCCCGAAACATGCACAAAAACTCACCAAACTTGGCAGTCTCATCGGGCATGGCGAAAAATTTGATATTTTAACGTCTAATATGAACAGGAAGTGAGTTATGAATTTTTGAAAGTCCGACTTTTGCCCTTTTTTGCATGTTTACAGGGGTCATTCTTTTGCACCCTGATCCTAAAGGCTTCATCTGATTGCCTTAAAATTCTGTCTGTAGCATCTGAAGACCTGGGACAAACACTGGGGCTAAAATTTTTTGTTTCCGAAATACTATATGACGGGGGCGGGTCTTCAAAGTTTTCACTTAAGATTTCCTTCGCCGCAATGGACAAAATGCTTAATAACTCTCCTGCACATGCTGCTAAAAATCCAAAACTTCACATGTACATAAAAAGTCTGTACCTGAAGACATCTATATGTTTATATTCAGTTATACACCTTGCGCCAATCAATATCTATTTTTACATTTTGACGTACTGCACGGTGCCCTTTTAACGAATCTGATTGAAAATTGGCTAGAAAAGACTCAAGACATTGATCTTACTCTATCCCTATTTTTGTGAGTTTCCTTCGAAGGGCGTGGCTATTACGGTGCCGCAGAGTCTGATTATTCTCCGTGGCAACAAAAGTTCCTGCAAAATGATTCAGATGATCCATCTTCTCAAAATTTTTCACATTTGAGGATATTCAGGCCCTGAAGACGGCTGCCAACTTATTTTTGATCGCAGTGGTAGCGCCACCAACTGGTTAAAACAAATACAAATTATTTTCGTTGATGTTTTTCTCCGGGCAGGTGAACAAAATCTACCTTATATTTGCTCGGATGAGTGTTTAGGCCTTGAGCATGTCACAATACGAAAGTCTTTCGCCTTCTTCAGAGTGTCACATGATGCTGTCTTGTGTCCCGTCTTTATCAGCTGATGTTCCATGAGGGCGTGACTTACCTGTCACAAGAATGAAGGCAAGTCACGCCCCCCGCTGTCCGTTCACTCCGCCAAGATGCTGGTCCAGGTGGTAGAGAGGATGAAGGCTCCCTTGTCTCTGTTCATGGTTTTTATGCCTCGCTTGCAGATCTCAATGGCCTCTCTGATCCAGCGCTGTTGTTTGTTCTCTTCTGTGCGGATGACCCTGCCCTTCTCCCGGTCCATGATGTGGTTTTCCCTTTTGCAGTGGTCAGTGATTGCTGATTTGTAATGTTCATGTTGTGCTTGTTCTTTTACTGCTCTGATTTTTTTCATTTTTTTGACAGGTAAGTCACACCCTCATGGAACATCAGCTCAAGACACCATCATGCGACACTCTGAAGAAGGCGAAAGACTCGCCGAAACATGTCAGGTAAAAAATTAACCTAAAACATAATTGTCTGCTTTTAATGAATCAGTCAAATATCAATAATAAGAAGACAAAATGAACCTAATACAAATAAATGAATGCTTAATAACTCCCCTGCACATGCTCCTAAAAATCCAAACCTTCACCTGTAAATAAAACGTCCCGACCTGAAGACATCGTAATGTTATTATTTTGTTATACACACAGTGCCGCCAAGTGGAATCAAAAATTTGTTTTTATTTTAATTTTCACGTACTGCACGGTGCCCTTTTGACGAATCCGACTGAAAATTAGTCAGAAAAGACTCAAGACAATGATCTTACTCTCTGCCGAATTTTGTGACGTTTTGGCAAAAGGCGTGGCTATTAAGGTGCTGAAAAGTCCGATTGTACTCTGTGGCAACAAAAGCTCCGGCAACATGACTCAGATGATCCTATCTTCTCGAAGTTGTACACATTTGAGGATACTTCAGCCCTGAAGACATCTACCAACTTATTTTACATCGTAGTAGTAGCGCCACCAACTGGTAAAAGCTAATACAAGTTATTTTCTTGGATGTTTTTCTCCGTGCAACTCAACAAGGTCGCCCTCATATATGCTCGGATGACTGTTTCGGCCATGAGGATGTCACAATACGAAATTCGTGATTTTTCGTGAAAAGTTGTGGGAGTGGCATTGCACTGTTCGGCAATAAAACAAAGCTGATTATGAGGTTCTAAATATGAACGACAACTCGTAAAACTTTACACACACATCAGGCCGAGCAAATTTATCAATATTTTATACGTTAGTTGTGCAGCTTTTTTGAAATGGCTCGCCATGGCCCTCGAGAAATGTTAAAAAAAAGCAGCTCTGGTTGAGTGTTTCACCTCGCTTTTTGTAAATTTTATGGAGTACAGTGAACCCTCGGTTATCGCGGTTAATGGGGACCGAGACCATCCGCGAAAACTGAAAATCCGCGAAGTAGCGGCGCACCTTCAAAAATGCTTAAAAAAAATATACAATATATATAATAAATATATAAATTTATATATATATATATATATATATATATATATATATATATATATATATATATATATATATATATATATACGGGGAGAGAGAGAGTGAAATTCATGTTATAACAAAAAAAACAAATTATTATTAAAACGTATTATTTTTTTATTCCCCAGCCATTCTTTTTGTATTTATTTAATTACTCCGACTTTTACCTGCTGGTACGCCGTCCGGTGTGCCCTGTGAAATGAAAGGTGGCATTCTTTATTTATTTATTCATTTATTCATTCATAACTGACAGCCTCGCGCTCCGCTCGTGCCCGGGCAGAAGAGGTGCTCCAATTTGGCTTAACTGTGACACACGCCCGTCCTCCTCCCCCGGAGCTTCCATTCGGTTAAACTTAGGGGCCGCTTGGCACCGCCCGTGCCCGGGGAAGGTGCTCCTCTTCGGCTTACTGTGACGCGAGCATGCCCTCCTCCTCCGGAGCTTCCATTCGGTTAAACTTAGGGGCCGCTTGGAACCGCCCGTGCCCGGGGAAGGTGCTCCTCTTCGGCTTACTGTGACGCGAGCATGCCCTCCTCCTCCGGAGCTTCCATTCGGTTAAACTTAGGGGCCGCTTGGCACCGCCCGTGCCCGGGGAAGGTGCTCCTCTACGGCTTAACTGCCACGCACGCTGGCCGGAGCTCTGGTACGGTCCGAACCGCGCGAAACGTCGCCACCGATCGTGTCCGGGGGAACGTGCTCTTCTTCGTCCACTCTCCTCTTCGCCCACGCTCTTCTTCGGCGCACGCCGGCCGTCTAACCGCTCCAGCGCCCCGTCGTGCCGCTCGGCGAAACTACAATGCCCCCGAATATTTTTTAGACCCGCGAAGCACTGAACCCGCGAAAGGTGAACCGCGAAGTAGCGAGGGTTCACTGTATGTATAAGACCAAGACCTACAAAAAAGTCTCTTGGAGCAATGAGCTAGGTTTTACAGGAAGTCGGCCATTTTGAATTTACTTAAAAGGGGGCGGGTCACCACAATGGACTTTGTGTAGAAATTATTATTGGGGCCCGAGCAGCGACCGCGGCGAGGTCCCTATTGTTTTTGTAGAAAATATTATTACTTTTATTATTATTATTATTATTATTATTATTAGGGCCTGAGCAGCGACCGCTGCGAAGTCCCTATTGTTTTTGTAGAAATTATTATTATTATTATTTTTCCGATTGTTCGATCGCATTTTTGACCCCCGAAACATGCACAAAAACTCACCAAACTTGGCAGTCTCATCGGGCATGGCGAAAAATTTGATATTTTAACGTCTCATATGAACAGGAAGTGAGTTATGAATTTTTGAAAGTCCGACTTTTGCCCTTTTTTGCATGTTTACAGGGGTCATTCTTTTGCACCCTGATCCTAAAGGCTTCATCTGATTGCCTTAAAATTCTGTCTGTAGCATCTGAAGACCTGGGACAAACACTGGGGCTAAAATTTTTTGTTTCCGAAATACTATATGACGGGGGCGGGGCATCAAAGTTTTCACTTAAGATTTCCTTCGCCGCAATGGACAAAATGCTTAATAACTCTCCTGCACATGCTGCTACAAATCCAAAACTTCACATGTACATAAAGAGTCTGTACCTGAAGACATCTATATGTTTATATTCAGTTATACACCTTGCGCCAATCAATATCATTTTTTACATTTTGACGTACTGCACGGTGCCCTTTTAACGAATCTGATTGAAAATTGGCTAGAAAAGACTCAAGACATTGATCTTACTCTATCCCTATTTTTGTGACTTTCCTTCGAAGGGCGTGGCTATTACGGTGCCGCAGAGTCTGATTATTCTCCGTGGCAACAAAAGTTCCTGCAAAATGATTCAGATGATCCATCTTCTCGAAATTTTTCACATTTGAGGATATTCAGGCCCTGAAGACGGCTGCCAACTTATTTTTGATCGCAGTGGTAGCGCCACCAACTGGTTAAAACAAATACAAATTATTTTCGTTGATGTTTTTCTCCGGGCATGTTAACAAAATCTACCTTATATTTGCTCGGATGAGTGTTTCGGCCTTGAGCATGTCACAATACGAAAGTCTTTCGCCTTCTTCAGAGTGTCACATGATGGTGTCTTGTGACCCGTCTTTATCAGCTGATGTTCCATGAGGGCGTGACTTACCTGTCACAAGAATGAAGGCAAGTCACGCCCCCCGCTGTCCGTTCACTCCGCCAAGATGCTGGTCCAGGTGGTAGAGAGGATGAAGGCTCCCTTGTCTCTGTTCATGGTTTTTATGCCTCGCTTGCAGATCTCAATGGCCTCTCTGATCCAGCGCTGTTGTTTGTTCTCTTCTGTGCGGATGACCCTGCCCTTCTCCCGGTCCATGATGTGGTTTTCCCTTTTGCAGTGGTCAGTGATTGCTGATTTGTAATGTTCATGTTGTGCTTGTTCTTTTACTGCTCTGATTTTTTTCATTTTTTTGACAGGTAAGTCACACCCTCATGGAACATCAGCTCAAGACACCATCATGCGACACTCTGAAGAAGGCGAAAGACTCGCCGAAACATGTCAGGTAAAAAATTAACCTAAAACATAATTGTCTGCTTTTAATGAATCAGTCAAATATCAATAATAAGAAGACAAAATGAACCTAATACAAATAAATGAATGCTTAATAACTCCCCTGCACATGCTCCTAAAAATCCAAACCTTCACCTGTAAATAAAACGTCCCGACCTGAAGACATCTTAATGTTATTATTTTGTTATACACACAGTGCCGCCAAGTGGAATCAAAAATTTGTTTTTATTTTAATTTTCACGTACTGCACGGTGCCCTTTTGACGAATCCGACTGAAAATGAGTCAGAAAAGATTCAAGACAATGATCTTACTCTGCCGAATTTTGTGACGTTTTGGCAAAAGGCGTGGCTATTACGGTGCTGAAAAGTCCGATTGTACTCTGTGGCAACAAAAGCTCCAGCAACATGACTCAGATGATCCTATCTTCTCGAAGTTGTACACATTTGAGGATACTTCAGCCCTGAAGACATCTACCAACTTATTTTTCATCGTAGTAGTAGCGCCACCAACTGGTAAAAGCTAATACAAGTTATTTTCTTGGATGTTTTTCTCCGTGCAACTCAACAAGGTCGCCCTCATATATGCTCGGATGACTGTTTCGGCCATGAGGATGTCACAATACGAAATTCGTGATTTTTCGTGAAAAGTTGTGGGAGTGGCATTGCACTGTTCGGCAATAAAACAACGCTAATTATGAGGTTCTAAATATGAACGACAACTCGTGAAACTTTACACACACATCAGGCCGAGCAAATTTATCAATATTTTATACGTTAGTTGTGCAGCTTTTTTGAAATGGCTCGCCATGGCCCTCGAGAAATGTTCAAAAAAGCAGCCCTGGTTGAGTGTTTCACCTCGCTTTTTGTAAATTTTATGGAGTACAGTGAACCCTCGGTTATTGCGGTTAATGGGGACCGAGACCACCCGCAAAAACTGAAAATCCGCGAAGTAGCGGCGCACCTTCAAAAATGCTTAAAAAAAATATACAATATATATAATAAATATATAAATATATATATATATATATATATATATATATATATATATAGATATATATATATATATATACGGGGAGAGAGAGAGTGAAATTCATGTTATAACAAAAAAACCAAATTATTATTAAAACGTATTATTTTTTTATTCCCCAGCCATTCTTTTTGTATTTATTTAATTACTCCGACTTTTACCTGCTGGTACGCCGTCCGGTGTGCCCTGTGAAATGAAAGGTGGCATTCTTTATTTATTTATTCATTTATTCATTCATAACTGACAGCCTCGCGCTCCGCTCGTGCCCGGGCAGAAGAGGTGCTCCAATTCGGCTTAACTGTGACACACGCCCGCCCTCCTCCCCCGGAGCTTCCATTCGGTTAAACTTAGGGGCCGCTTGGCACCGCCGTGCCCGGGGAAGGTGCTCCTCTTCGGCTTACTGTGACGCGAGCATGCCCTCCTCCTCCGGAGCTTCCATTCGGTTAAACTTAGGGGCCGCTTGGAACCGCCCGTGCCCGGGGAAGGTGCTTCTCTTCGGCTTACTGTGACGCGAGCATGCCCTCCTCCTCCGGAGCTTCCATTCGGTTAAACTTAGGGGCCGCTTGGAACCGCCCGTGCCCGGGGAAGGTGCTCCTCTTCGGCTTACTGTGACGCGAACATGCCCTCCTCCTCCGGAGCTTCCATTCGGTTAAACTTAGGGGCCGCTTGGCACCGCCCGTGCCCGGGGAAGGTGCTCCTCTACGGCTTAACTGCCACGCACGCCGGCCGGAGCTCTGGTACGGTCCGAACCGCGCGAAACGTCGCCACCGATCGTGTACGGGGGAACGTGCTCTTCTTCGTCCACTCTCCTCTTCGCCCACGCTCTTCTTCGGCGCACGCCGGCCGTCTAACCGCTCCAGCGCCCCGTCGTGCCGCTTGGCGAAACTACAATGCCCCCGAATATTTTTTAGACCCGCGAAGCACTGAACCCGCGAAAGGTGAACCGCGAAGTAGCGAGGGTTCACTGTATGTATAAGACCAAGACCTACAAAAAAGTCTCTTGGAGCAATGAGCTAGGTTTTACAGGAAGTCGGCCATTTTGAATTTACTTAAAAGGGGGCGGGTCACCACAATGGACTTTGTGTAGAAATTATTATTGGGGCCCGAGCAGCGACCGCGGCGAGGTCCCTATTGTTTTTGTCGAAAATATTATTACTTTTATTATTATTATTATTATTATTATTATTAGGGCCTGAGCAGCGACCGCTGCGAAGTCCCTATTGTTTTTGTAGAAATTAGTATTATTATTATTTTTCCGATTGTTCGATCGCATTTTTGACCCCCGAAACATGCACAAAAACTCACCAAACTTGGCAGTCTCATCGGGCATGGCGAAAAATTTTATATTTTGTAACGTCTAATATGAACAGGAAGTGAGTTATGAATTTTTGAAAGTCCGACTTTTGCCCTTTTTTGCATGTTTACAGGGGTCATTCTTTTGCACCCTGATCCTAAAGGCTTCATCTGATTGCCTTAAAGTTCTGTCTGGAGCATCTTAAGACCTGGGACAAACACTGGGGCTAAAATTTTTTGTTTCCGAAATACTATATGACGGGGGCGGGGCTTCAAAGTTTTCACTTAAGATTTCCTTCGCCGCAATGGACAAAATGCTTAATAACTCTCCTGCACATGCTGCTAAAAATCCAAAACTTCACATGTACATAAAGAGTCGGTATCTGAAGACATCTATATGTTTATATTCAGTTATACACCTTGCGCCAATCAATATCAATTTTTACATTTTGACGTACTGCACGGTGCCCTTTTAACGAATCCGATTGAAAATTGGCTAGAAAAGACTCAAGACATTGATCTTACTCTATCCCTATTTTTACGACTTTCCTTCAAAGGGCGTGGCTATTACGGTGCCGCAGAGTCTGATTATTCTCCGTGGCAACAAAAGTTCCTGCAAAATGATTCAGATGATCCATCTTCTGGAAATCTTTCACATTTGAGGATATTCAGGCCCTGAAGACGGCTGCCAACTTATTTTTGATCGCAGTGGTAGTGCCACCAACTGGTTAAAACAAATACAAATTATTTTCGTTGATGTTTTTCTCCGGGCAGGTGAACAAAATCTACCTTATATTTGCTCGGATGAGTGTTTAGGCCTTGAGCATGTCACAATACGAAAGTCTTTCGCCTTCTTCAGAGTGTCACATGATGCTGTCTTGTGACCCGTCTTTATCAGCTGATGTTCCATGAGGGCGTGACTTACCTGTCACAAGAATGAAGGCAAGTCACGCCCCCCGCTGTCCGTTCACTCCGCCAAGATGCTGGTCCAGGTGGTAGAGAGGATGAAGGCTCCCTTGTCTCTGTTCATGGTTTTTATGCCTCGCTTGCAGATCTCAATGGCCTCTCTGATCCAGCGCTGTTGTTTGTTCTCTTCTGTGCGGATGACCCTGCCCTTCTCCCGGTCCATGATGTGGTTTTCCCTTTTGCAGTGGTCAGTGATTGCTGATTTGTAATGTTCATGTTGTGCTTGTTCTTTTACTGCTCTGATTTTTTCATTTTTTTGACAGGTAAGTCACACCCTCATGGAACATCAGCTCAAGACACCATCATGCGACACTCTGAAGAAGGCGAAAGACTCGCCGAAACATGTCAGGTAAAAAATTAACCTAAAACATAATTGTCTGCTTTTAATGAATCAGTCAAATATCAATAATAAGAAGACAAAATGAACCTAATACAAATAAATGAATGCTTAATAACTCCCCTGCACATGCTCCTAAAAATCCAAACCTTCACCTGTAAATAAAACGTCCCGACCTGAAGACATCTTAATGTTATTATTTTGTTATACACACAGTGCCGCCAAGTGGAATCAAAAATTTGTTTTTATTTTAATTTTCACGTACTGCACGGTGCCCTTTTGACGAATCCGACTGAAAATGAGTCAGAAAAGATTCAAGACAATGATCTTACTCTCTGCCGAATTTTGTGACGTTTTGGCAAAAGGCGTGGCTATTAAGGTGCTGAAAAGTCCGATTGTACTCTGTGGCAACAAAAGCTCCGGCAACATGACTCAGATGATCCTATCTTCTCGAAGTTGTACACATTTGAGGATACTTCAGCCCTGAAGACATCTACCAACTTATTTTACATCGTAGTAGTAGCGCCACCAACTGGTAAAAGCTAATACAAGTTATTTTCTTGGATGTTTTTCTCCGTGCAACTCAACAAGGTCGCCCTCATATATGCTCGGATGACTGTTTCGGCCATGAGGATGTCACAATACGAAATTCGTCCTTTTTCATGAAAAGTTGTGGGAGTGGCATTGCACTGTTCGGCAATAAAACAAAGCTGATTATGAGGTTCTAAATATGAACGACAACTTGTAAAACTTTACACACACATCAGGCCGAGCAAATTTATCAATATTTTATACGTTAGTTGTGCAGCTTTTTTTAAATGGCTCGCCATGGCCCTCGAGAAATGTTAAAAAAAGCAGCTCTGGTTGAGTGTTTCACCTCGCTTTTTTAAAATTTTATGGAGTACAGTGAACCCTCGGTTATCGCGGTTAACGGGGACCGAGACCACCCGCGAAAACTGAAAATCCGCGAAGTAGCGGCGCACCTTCAAAAATGCTTAAAAAAAATAAACAGGTCACTGCTCGGGCCCTAATAATAATAATAATAATAATTTCCACAAAAACAATGGGGACCTCGTAGCGGTCGCTGCTCGGGCCCTAATAATAATTTCTACAAAAACAATAGGGACCTCGCCGCGGTCGCTGCTCGGGCCCCAATAATAATTTCTACACAAAGTCCATTGTGGTGACCCGCCCCCTTTTAAGTAAATTCAAAATGGCCGACTTCCTGTAAAACCTAGCTCATTGCTCCAAGAGTCTTTTTTGTAGGTCTTGGTCTTATACATACAGTGAACCCTCGCTACTTGGCGGTTCACCTTTCGCGGGTTCAGTGCTTCGCGGGTCTAAAAAATATTCGGGGGCATTGTAGTTTCGCCGAGCGGCACGACGGGGCGCTGGAGCGGTTAGACGGCCGGCGTGCGCCAAAGAAGAGCGTGGGCGAAGAGGAGAGTGGACGAAGAAGAGCACGTTCCCCCGGACACGATCGGTGGCGACGTTTCGCGCGGTTCGGACAGTACCAGAGCTCCGGCCGGCGTGCGTGGCAGTTAAGCCGTAGAGGAGCACCTTCCCCGGGCACGGGCGGTGCCAAGCGGCCCCTAAGTTTAACCGAATGGAAGCTCCGGAGGAGGAGGGCATGCTCGCGTCACAGTAAGCCGAAAAGGAGCACCTTCCCCGGGCACGGGCGGTTCCAAGCGTCCCCTAAGTTTAACCGAATGGAAGCTCCGGAGGAGGAGGGCATGCTCGCGTCACAGTAAGCCGAAGAGGAGCACCTTCCCCGGCCACGGGCGGTTCCAAGCGGCCCCTAAGTTTAACCGAATGGAAGCTCCGGAGGAGGAGGGCATGCTCGCGTCACAGTAAGCCGAAGAGGAGCACCTTCCCCGGGCACGGGCGGTGCCAAGCGGCCCCTAAGTTTAACCGAATGGAAGCTCCGGGGGAGGAGGGTGGGCGTGTGTCACAGTTAAGCCGAATTGGAGCACCTCTTCCGCCCGGGAACGAGCGGAGCGCGAAGCTGTCAGTTATGAATGAATAAATAAATAAAGAAAGAAAGAATGGCACCTTTCATTTCACAGGGCACACCAGACGGCGTACCAGCAGGTAAAAGTCTGAGTAATTAAATAAATACAAAAAGAATGGCTTGGGAATAAAAAAATAATACGTTTTAATAATAATTTGGTTTTTTTGTTATAACATCAATTTCACTCTCTCTCTCTCTCCCCGTATATATATATTTATATATTTATTATATATATTGTATTTTTTTTTTAAGCATTTTTGAAGGTGCGCCGCTACTTCGCGGATTTTCAGTTTTCGCGGGTGGTCTCGGTCCCCATTAACCGCGATAACCGAGGGTTCACTGTACTCCATAAAATTTACAAAAAGCGAGGTGAAACACTCAACCAGGGCTGCTTTTTTTAACATTTCTCGAGGGCCATGGCGAGCCATTTCAAAATAGCTGCACAACTAACGTATAAAATATTGATAAATTTGCTCTGCCTGATGTGTGTGTAAAGTTTCACGAGTTGTCGTTCATATTTAGAACCTCATAATCAGCGTTGTTTTATTGCCGAACAGTGCAATGCCACTCCCACAACTTTTCACGAAAAAGGATGAATTTCGTATTGTGACATCCTCATGGCCGAAACAGTCATCCGAGCATATATGAGGGCGACCTTGTTGAGTTGCACGGAGAAAAACATCCAAAAAAATAACTTGTATTAGCTTTTACCAGTTGGTGGCGCTACTACTACGATGAAAAATAAGTTGGTGGATGTCTTCAGGGCTGAAGTATCCTCAAATGTGTACAACTTCGAGAAGATAGTATCATCTGAGTAATGTTGCCGGAGCTTTTGTTGCCACAGAGTACAATCGGACTTTTCAGCACCGTAATAGCCACGCCTTTTGCCAAAACGTCACAAAATTCGGCAGAGAGTAAGTGAGTCTTTTCTGACTAATTTTCAGTCGGATTCGTCAAAAGGGCACCGTGCAGTACGTGAAAATTAAAATAAAAACAAATTTTTGATTCCACTTGGCGGCGCTGTGTGTATAACAAAATAATAACATTAAGATGTCTTCAGGTCGGGACGTTTTATTTACAGGTGAAGGTTTGGATTTTTAGGAGCATGTCCAGGGGAGTTATTAAGCATTCATTTATTTGTATTAGGTTCATTTTGTCTTCTTATTATTGATATTTGACTGATTCATTAAAAGCAGACAATTATGTTTTAGGTTAATTTTTTACCTGACATGTTTCGGCGAGTCTTTCGCCTTCTTCAGAGTGTCGCATGATGGTGTCTTGAGACCCGTCTTTATCAGCTGATGTTCCATGAGGGTGTGACTTACCTGTCAAAAAAATTAAAAAATCAGAGCAGTAAAAGAACAAGCACAACATGAACATTACAAATCAGCAATCACTGACCACTGCAAAAGGGAAAACCACATCATGGACTGGGAGAAGGGCAGGGTCATCCGCACCGGAGAGAACAAACTACAGCGCTGGATCAAAGAAGCAATTGAGATCTGCAAGCGAGGCATAAAAACCATGAACAGAGACAAGGGAGCCTTCATCCTCTCTACCACCTGGAGCAGCATCTTGGCGGAGTGAACGGACAGCGGGGGGCGTGACTTGCCTTCATTCTTGTGACAGGTAAGGCACGCCTTCATGGAACATCAGCTGATTAAGACTGGTCACAAGACACCATCACAGGGTTCGAAGTTAACTTTAAAAACTGCTTCCCCATAGGGCAAGTGCCACTAAAATTTGCCTTGCCCGAGTGGCCAAATTACTTGCCCAACTTGGGCAAGTGACAATTCTTTTTCTCTTGCCCTGAGTGACTTTTTGTATGACAAAGTGTATAATTACAAATTGCATGAATTTTTTGTTCGGACAGTTCCCGCCTAGAAAGAATTAAAAATACGTTACAATCATAAGTGTTGCTTATATAAAAATGTATCATGTATTAACACATTAATTAGGTGTCTGCTGACCCAGGATTATGTTATTGTTATGTTATGTTATATATCAAAGAGAATGTGGAATGACACTGAACGATGGAAGGTGGAAGGATGTGGAAAGATCGTGAATGACATTGAATGATTTGGAATGACACTGAAAGATTTTGAATAATACTGAATGACACTGAATGAAGTAAAACTCTCTGGGAACGGGCCAATTCAAGATAGCTGCCGCACTGTGGGGGAGGCTTTGGTACCAAATTTGGAAAGAGACCCAAACGGTTGGGTCCATTTTATATCAGTGTGGGGGTGAAACGTTGGTCTCTGCGGAGCTGTCTGAATATTGGAGAAGTGAGAAGACAAAGTAAAACAGAACAATTAAAATCACTCTTCAAATACATATTGTTTGGTAAGCAGAGCATGATTTACAGCTCACCATTTTATTGCATGCACCAAGCATGTTATACATTTTTCTGTCCACGGGATGGCGTAGTCAAGAAAAATGAAGCATCTCGAAGCCCATTCGTGTGTGAAGTATTTCCCTGCAGGGCTTGGCTGCTTTATGGGGCTTCATTTTGCCATCACTAGTTTTAGATAGTTTTAATTTTTGAAAGAGCATTTTCATTTTACAGTGAACCCTCGCTACTTCGCGGTTCACCTTTCGCGGGTTCAGTGCTTCGCGGGTCTAAAAAATATTCGGGGGCATTGTAGTTTCGCCGAGCGGCACGACGGGGCGCTGGAGCTGTAAGACGGCCGGCATGCGCCGAAGAAGAGCGTGGGCGAAGAGGAGAGTGGACGAAGAAGAGCACGTTCCCCCGGGCACGATTTGGGGCGACGTTTCGCGCGGTTCGGACCGTACCAGAGCTCCGGCCAGCGTGCGTGGCAGTTAAGCCGAAGAGGAACAACTTCCGCCCGGGCACTAGCGGGGCGACATTTCGCTCTGTTCGGGAGCGTACGAGAGCTCCGGAGGAGGCCGGCCGGCGTGCGTGGCAGTTAAGCCGAAGAGGAGCACCTTCCCCGGGCACGGGCGGTGTCAAGCGGCCCCTAAGTTTAACCGAATGGAAGCTCCGGAGGAGGAGGGCATGCTCGCGTCACAGTTAAGCCGAAGAGAAGCACCTTCCCCGGGCACGGGCGGGGCGAAATGAAACCGAGTTCAACCGAACGGAGACACGCTTCGGGGGAGCAGGTGCATGACAATTAAGCCGAAGAGGAGCACCTCTTCCGCCCGAGCACGAGCGGAGCGCGAGGCTGTCAGTTATGAATGAATAAATGAATAAAAAAAATAAATGAAGAATGCCACCTTTCATACAAAAAGAAGTAATTGAATAAATACAAAAATAATGGCTGGGGAATAAAAAAATAATAAGTTTTAATAATAATTTTTTTTTTTTTGTTATAGCATGAATTTCACTCTCTCTCTCTCTACCCGTGTATATATATATATATATACATATATATATATATATATACATATTTATTATTATTTTTTTTTTAAGCATTTTTGAAGGTGCACCACTACTTCGCACTTTTTTTTTTTAAGCATTTTTGAAGGTGCGCCGCTACTTCGCGGATTTTCAGTTTTCGCGGGTGGTCTCGGTCCCCATTAACCGCGATAACCGAGGGTTCACTGTATTTTTTTCATTATCGAATTTTATTTTTTTCTATTCAAGTTTTGAGTTCATTTTCGTTTACTAAAATAACCTTGGGCTGCAACTACTATCACAGCAACGGCTCATTATATTTTGGCTGCTAAATATGCCAATTTGTCAGAGAGAAGACCGTGACAAAGAATGGCCCAATCGCAATAAACACTCTACACCATACGTTCCTCGTTGACGTGTACATGGGGTGTTGCAGAGCACAGGTTCCAAGCGTACCGATATTGCAAAATTGGGACAATGCGTGTGACGACACCAACTTCCGCCTCCTATGTCATCGAGCTTGGCGGCACGTTATCATTATGTATTTATTTGTAACAATTTTGACGTTGAGAGTGATATTAAAACTTAAGTAATGTGGTAGTTAAGAAAAAACCCTGGCTTGGGACCCACCGGAACAAGCTATAGCTTCATTTGTACTATTTGAGGCGCTCTCACAATCTGCGGCGCATGCACACAAGGTCGCTAAGTACGCTAGCTGCACTCGGACAAAACACGTAGGTGACTTTAAAAGAGTGACCGAAATTGCACACATGCAACTGTTTATCATAATGTCATAATTTGATATGTACATTTGAAGAGAATTTTTTTCAGCATGGGCACAAGAATTCCACCGAACATCGCCAGTTCAATGGGATTTTGGTTAAGTCCGCAAATAATTGTGGACAATATACTTTGGCTGCGCGCTCGAATAATTTTACTCGTATATACTTCAATGAGGGTGTAGTGTGGGTATCGGGATCTTTAACACGCCCTAACACGAAGCTGACTCTCCAACCGCCACAGCCTTTTAATGACGAAATTATAAAATAAACAAAAACACTGTTCAACAACATAAAATAAAATAAAAAATCACATCATACTTACATTTATAAACTTTAATCCTCAAGAACATTATTCTCAGGTTGACCGAAAGACGAGGACACGGGAGCGCCTCGGGCATGTTCTTCTTCCTTGTGTAGGCGAATGACGTTTTAAGGTGCTTGTCCGCCACCTGCTGTGCTGAACTATGTATTAAATAAGAAAAGCAAATTGTTGAATGTTTTTTCCCCAATGAAGACTGAATTGTAAAATACCCGGAAATGGCTTTTCTGTTTTATTGTGCATTTAAAAAAAATTCAGATTGTCCTTTTTTGTTGAGATAATTGTTGAATATTGAAATTGCACATGTAACTGGTAATTTAGTTTTAGATATTATTTGAACCAGTGGAGGGCCATGCATTTCACACCTGGGCCTTCAATGAAGTCCTACTTAGTCCTACTTGAATAAATCCCCCTCATAATACCATAATTTATGACACCACGGGTGGACAAACAATATACAGAAAAGCACTTAGACAGCACTGACCGAGTGTTGGACGATATAGCTTCTCTTGAAAGGTCCGTGTTGAAAATGGCCTCGCAAGTGAATCTTCAATTTCTAAAGATAAAGATGTCTTTTAATTGTCCAATAACGGGGACATTTGCAGTGTTACAGCAGCAAAGATATACATCACACAGTGGCACCGACGTAATGTAGCCGTTAATGTATAACATTGGCAGCAGGCATTCATAAAAAGCATGCAAATATACACAGTATATACGTATATACACAGATCCCCATGTATATACACACTTACAGCCCACAACATATACAAGTGTAAGGAAACACTCCTAATGCCTGTCTATGGTTCAGAGGGGAAATAAATAAAAATGCTGCAATGATAAAAAAAAATACTGAATGATTGAAAATACTGCAATGATAAAAATACTGCAAGAATAAAAGTACTGTACCCAGCCAACATGTCCAACTGGGCCCCAAATGGGGTAAATGCGGGATTCCTGGGTACCAAGTGGGAATGGGCTAGAAGTGGGCAATGGTACAGGGTTCCATGTGGGCGCCATCTGGGATTGGTGGGCATGGGCTTAAACTGGGCAAATGTTGTGGGTGCAATACGGGTTGTGTATGGGCTAAGTGGGCATGGGTTAGAACTGGTAAAGATAAAGATAAAGATGTCCTTTATTAGTCCCACAATGGGGAAATTTGAGGTGTTACAGCAGCAAAGATATAGCTCACACAGAGTCGGCGGCGTAATGTAGCCGTTAATGTATAACATTAGCAGCAGACATTCATAAAAAGCATGCAAATATACACAGTATAAACGTATCTAAGTGTAAGGAAACACTCCTAATGTCTGTCCATTATACAGAGGGGAAAATGCTGTAATGATAAAAACTACTGAATCTACTACTGAAACCATTTATAGGTCCTATTTGGGTTATGTGTGGGCTAAGTGGGCATGGGTTAGAACTGGTCAACCATGTGAGGGTCTCATATGGGCTGTATATGGGCCAAGTGGGCATGGGTTAGAGCTGGTCAACCATGTCTGGGTCCTATTTGGGTTATGTGTGGGCTAAGTGGGCATGGGTTAGAAGTGGTCACCATTTATCGGTCCTGTTTGGGTTATGTGTGGGATAAGTGGGCATAGGTTAGAGCTGGTCAACCATGTCTGGGTCCTGTATGGGTTATAGATGAGCTAAGCGGGCATGGGTTTGAAAATTTGTTCTGGAGCCTTTTTGATATTTAATGCATGCTATGCTAATAGTAACCACCCTGAAGACTATTCTCAGTAGAACTATTCAATGGATGCCAAAACGATAGAGACATGGCCATGGAGCCTATGCTGCGAGATTGTGAAAGGACTAAAATAAGTGTAGGATTTTTGAGGACCAGAAGTCAGCTTTTATTAGGTTTGACATTGATTTAACTTATGGAACAATGCAAATTATGGTCGGGTTGTTGTTGGACTTTTTCCGCTTTTGACTAAGGGACGGGTGTTTTTATTTTCTGGGACTCTTTAGAACAAGCGGCACGGTGGCGGACTGGTTAGCAAGTCCGCATCACAGTACAGAAGTGCAAGGTTCTCCCTGTGCCTGCTAGGGTTTTCGCCGGTTTCCTCCCACTTTCCAAAAACATCCATGATAGGTTGATTGGTCACTGGTCCAAGGTCTGAGTGTGAGAGCGGATGGTTGCTTGTCTCTGTGTGCCCTGCGATTGACTGGCAACCAGTTCAGGGTGTACCCTGTCGACTGCCCGAAGACAGCTGGGATAGGCTCCAGCACTCCCGGGGACCCTTGTGAGGACAAGAAGCAGTACAGAGGATTGATTGATTTATTAAAATTAAAATTAAATTCATGTATTTATCTATGCTAAATTTAACAAGGCTGGACGTTATATTTTGTGAATTTACATGTACCCCCAACTGTGACTTAATAACCCTTAAGGGACAAGATAACATTTTATAATATACCAGACAGCTAAGATTGTCATCTATGAACTATTTGACAAGGCAGGTCCAGCATTGTCAGCCACATCCAACAGTCAACACAGTTACTTTTTTTTAAATAAACAAAATCAACATTATTAATTAATGTTATTTTATTAATTCTGTATGCTGTGAAAGATCTTTATTCAAAGTATATTTGAAGTTATTTCTACCTTATTGCTTGATTTTTGTAGATTCAAGTTGGAGTTGTCAAAATTACAGATTCTTTTGAAGGCAGCATATTCAAACTGTGAGAAAAGGAGCGAATGCAAGCTACGCGGTCTTTGAGGTGCGGCAGAAGAGCTGAAAGCACGGTGAGTCCCGAACGATAATTGAATTAATTAATTAATCTTGGGTAAATGTCTGGCTCTCATTTTTTAGACTTACTTTACAATGTGTTTTGTAATTTTTCAAGGTTGCCTGTGTTGGAAAACTGCTTGGTGCGTTAGCTAAAACACAGTATGCTAAAATGATAAGTGACGAGAACACAGAGGGTATATCAACAACGTACGTACTCGAATTATTTTGGGGAAAACTTAAGTACATTATAATCACCCTTTTAATAATACTGATAAGCGTTGTGTGTTTTATTTATTTTTATGAGGACCTTTACAACGAGCTACATATTGTTAGCATTGGGCCTACGACGCTAAACACAGTGTCCCTCGATCTCTCTCCAAAATTCTCCAAAAGACTTAAGCTTTCACTCAAATTAATACAATCTACTCCACTAGCTCATTTAAGGCTTTTTTGTGATGTGTTTGATTTGGGTAAGTAAAGCAAAACATATTAACTGTTGAATGTTGCCTGTTATTTAAATAATAGAAATTCAAGATGAAAGTTGAACAGATATTGAAATGCTAGATTGGCTCATTCAGAATCATGCCACAATGTGCTTTGTATGTTTTGTGTGTGGGTTTATCAAGCTCTAATTCAATGCAGTGTCCAAAACGAGCGCGCATAATTGTTGGATGAATGTTGGTTAATAGAGTCAGATAATAGTTAAAATTCCAACAGTTGAACAGATGTTGAAATGCTAGATTGGCTCATTCAGAATCATGCCACAATGTGCTTTGTATGTTTTGTGTGTAGGCTTATCAAGCTCTAATTCAATGCAGTGTTGAGCTGCATTTGAGAGGAACTACGTAAGTAACTAATGTGGAAAAATTGTGACTTCTTTGTGTACTTTTATTTTGAATATTCAAATTTTGTGGGTAAAGGTTAGAGAAAATAAGTTAAAAATGAGAGCTGTACAGGTATTTAAGTTTTTGGTTTGTAAAATACCCGAATGTGGGTTTCAGCAGGTGAGGCAATGATTGGACAGAGCAAAAGCTATGCTCCAAAATAGAAGTGATTACACCTTCACTAGACTAACCTGCAGCTAATTACATAATTATAAAATTAACACTTTAACCTGGCTTCCCCATCACAGATGTATTCTTTTAAATGCAAAGCTTTTTGTTCTAGCTTTTGTTGTTAAATGACATTCATGCCCAAGTGTCTATGCATCCATTGCAGGGATGTTTTCTCAAGTGACGAGTCTGAAGCCTGTGATGACGAAGTACCATCTACACCTCCCCATGGATTGTCACAGAGAAAAAGCTTCCTAACCAAGAGAGGCGCTGCAGAAGGTCCTTGAGTACGTCCAACGTGTTGAGTCTGTGAGTCTACTGCAGGATCTAATGCAGGTATGAAAATGATGAAATTTTAATGTATTATCTTCAAAATTATAAATAATTATTTAATTTCTTGAAATATAAAATTAGGTACCCTAAACCCAAGTAGGAACCCCAGTCCCAGTACATTCCTGATTCTGGAGCTACAGAGATCAAACCATCCTACTGTATCACTAAATAGCCCCACCTCTAAAACCCTGATTCGGAAGGCCGAGTTGAAAGACTTCAGAGTTCAAGATGGTCAACTGCAACTATGATAAGCCGAATGTGTTCACCCCAAGTCGGAAACTGAGAAAAAGACTCAATTTTCACATGATTTCAGTCCCTTCTATATTTAAAAGAATGTATTGGGGCTCTAAAAATGTGAAATATTTTTACAAGTATTTCTTTTACTACTCATAGGCAGTTTCATAATAATAGTACAATTTGGCATCGTGTATTGTTTTTTGGTTCCATTCAAAATGCACAAGACGTATAGACATATTTTGTTTGTGGATCGCTGCAGCATCACACGAGCGCACAGAGACAAACGTGGCAGCAACTTAAAACAATTAAAATATCGAATCGAAATCGGGAACTGAAAATCAAAAATCGAATCGGGGCTTGAGTGAATCGTTACCTCCCTAATCATAATCATTTTGGTAGAATGTTGGGCTCTTGCCCTTTGAGTGTATATGGCGTTACCGAAGCTGTTCACTTAATCGACAATTCCTTTCCTGTGACGTTTATCATACCCAGTTTAACTGCCAAAATATTTTTAAGTGTGTGATGATTATCTGGATCGAGTGACACCCATGTTATAATGGTTGCAGGTATTGGTGGATTGGACGATAGTGTCAGAACAATGATGGCGTTCATCATGACAAATCCTCTGTCTCTGAAGTACAATCTCTTTGGACATCGTAGCAAGAACAAGCGCCGAGACCTGCCTTTTTCTGATGTTCTATACGGTAATATATTTTTTTTTTAAGGGATTGTGGTGTGAAGACATTTCAGCATGTCCCATAAGGTTTCACAATCATTAAATAGCTTTACTAAGTTGGCTTCTTGTCTTTTTTGTTTTAGGAGCACTGAAAAGGAATGGAGCCACAAAGGACATCAACGAGAAGGACACAGGCAACCCTGTCCAAGTGGTTCATGGGAGCTTGTGATCAAGGTGGGAATAGGGCAGTTCGAGCTCGGAGATCTCAAGGCAACTGTCAGGTTTAAAACGTCCTGACGCCATTTTTAGACTGAAGGTGGCATAAATCCAGACCAAACCAGTTAGAGTTTTGTTTTTGACCATTCGCGAATGGGAGAGGAAGTCAGGAGGTGAAGCAGGCGTCTTGCCAGTTCAATCTCGCGCACTCTCTCTCACTCTCTACCACCCGTTCGGTCTTTTATCAGCAACCTAAGCAGACAATGGAGGTCTGTCTGAAATTCTAGCAGGCAGGCAGGAAGCAATCAACCACAGTAGTCAGTCAGGAATTCGAAACTAAAGTGTGTGCGTGTGTTCCAGTTGTGCGCGTGTGTGCTAAAGCAATAATGTGAGTGTCTGTGTGTGTGCGCAATTATAACTGATACAAATAGTGTATAAAAACATGATTAGAAATACACAAACTATTTACATATCCTCATCCCATCTCACATTCACCCGTTTGTGGGTTTAAATCATGTCCTTACGGCTTTAAGACAGATCATCATAATGAAATCATACAACAGTGTGGTCATCCGTGGAGGGGCGAAAACCCTCAGTAGGGACAAAATTCCCCTCCTCCCTTCCGGCGTGGAACGAGATTCTCATGGTATGTTGGTCACTTGGGAATAAAACATAAAAAAACTTCAATATACCTAGTGAAAAATAACAAAACTGTCTCCACGCAGAGTTTGTCTCCACGCAGAGCTTGTCTCTGCGGCGACTTGATGGAGGCCCTTGCCTCGTTGTAGGAGGGGACAGCCGTCTTTACCTCCCGGATCTTCGTGTGTGGTGTATGTGTGTGCATGTGTGGGGGCAGGGGCAAAAGGGTCCATGTGTTATTTAGGTTTC